>NW_026782630.1:107500-404685 GCF_031769215.1 Ylistrum balloti | reverse complement strand
AATGGGCATTAAACATTCTTTGAAGATGAGAAAGACATTTGGGCGACAGAAATCGTCAACTTGTGTTAAGCATACGACGTTAAGACAGGATTTTGGAATTAAGGAGCATTATTTCCCCACAACTGGGTTTTCGTGATTAAGACAACGTAATGTATGCTTATAAACATTCAAAAGGTGACTAATCTTTAAACATATCATGATGATGTAATTAATATCTGTTGTTTAGGAGTTCGGAGAAGAAGAAACATCAACTGCAGCAACGGTAAGTATGGACACGTGTCTGTCCATATCCTGTGTACATTTTGTTCATCACATGTTTAGCATGTTTCACTTCAGTTAAAAACAATGAAAATCAGTTATGTATGTCTTGTTATTTATCCATTTCCTTTAATGCAAAAGTTTTTATTACTTAAGGTTTCCCGTTTCTATATGCTGCATATATATCACTACATCTTTATATCTTTCATGCATGTGTCACTCCTTTTTCGCTTTTATTACTGATTTACCATTTTTTTTAGCATGTCTTAAAAAATCACGGTATATCAACAATCATTTTCGGAGGTGATGTACATGTATGAATTCTTTGTAAAAGAGCTCAAAATTCCGTCATTCCACAATTTTCATCACCCTGCAAAACTATTTGCAAATTGTTATCATGCTTTATAGAAAAAGTTTACTGATGTTTTATTTTTGACATCGTTCGTCAATTCTTCTTCGCATTTCTTTGTTACCATTAATTTCATATCAAATAGAAACATATATCATTATCTTCGTATCATCTATAACTCCTGTTTTTGTTATACAACCTGTACTTTTGTTAACAAATCTTGGCTTTATATCGCTTTGTTAGGTCCGTAGAGATCTTCAGAGCGTGCTCGCCACCATGACCAGTAACGACGCTTTCCAGCATCTTTCCAGCTCCGATCAAAACTTGATGCTGGATCTCGCAAAGGCAGCCGAGCATGGAAACGTTACAGCCTTGATCGACCAAGTCGGATATTCAAAGGTTCTCGCTTTGGTGGAACGTAAGTTATCATTGTTATACATTTAGTAACTATTAATTCTGACAGCTTAATTCTGTACTGACGACTTTTCTATTGATGCTTTGAAAAATTAATATACTTAAGTGCTGCCAAAAACCCTCTTGGTGTTATACCAAACTTGCAATAAGCCACTTTGAGAAAATAGATTCAGTCATATCCATGTGAACTGCACAGAAATTATTACCCCGACTAAACTAGTTTTGTCTGAAGATAGTATTATTGTTTATAAGAGAAAAGTTCACGTCATTCTTATAAGTATGACATTTCCGTAACATTGTTAAATAATTGTTTTCGAACTGATCTAAATAAAACGTTGTGTCCATTCTTCAGATATCACGGCACCGGCTGAGACTCACACTTTCCTGCAGTATCTAGCCTCAGTAAGTATAAATCTGTGTCATAACAGATAACAATGTACATTTATATCTACATTTCTTAAGCCTCCATTCCCTCCCTACACCCAACTCCTTCTTAAATATTTTTCCAGAGTTGTATTTACACTTAATATGACATTGCATCAAAACCTACGATGACATTTAAGAATTTTGTCTACAATCAGTATATATTTTCATGTTTTTCACTATCAATTTTAGCATATGGCCAAAGAGCTCGGACACCACCACCATAATGGTCCTATTGCAGGGTAATGTCATGAGTTTGTCTACATTACTATGTTAATGAAAAACAATAAAAACATAGTATATTCCTATTCTGTTGATTTGTATTTTGTTACGAAAAACATATAAATCATTTTTCCGTTAAGAAGTCATATCGTTGTTACCTGCTATCTATTTTGCATATTTTGTCCGTTATTTAAGAAGCCTATATAATATAAGATATTTATTCAGTAGTACAGTAATTTGCTATGTGTGTTTGTTTTCGAAATGCAATACACACATATTGATAAAATTTTGATGCTAGATCTGAATTGATGAAACTTGTACAAATACTGGAGGAAAAAGGAAAGATTTACAACGACTCCCCTAAAAATGTATAAAAGAGAACGAAGAATATTATGCATGTCACATCATTACAGAAACTATTCACTGCATATGTTTAAGGTTAAGATTACAGAGATCACAAAATTGTCAGCCTAACAAACTGTCATTGTACAATCAAAGTAACCAGTAACCAAGTTACTTTTCTTTGCACAAAGCCTCAACACAAGTAGATTATGTTATTGTTGTAGTTGGATTTTTATTTGTGATGAACATGATGCATATAAAGTAGAATCGTCTACACATTCAGCCAGTTTAATCTACAATGGTCAAATCTCTAGACTTAAAAACTCATTGAAGCGTTATACATATCCGACTTTTTTTTTTAAATAATAGGAATATGCGTTATAACTGGACTAATGGCCACCGAAATGAAATTTCGGACAAACATAATGTTCCCTATGTTATGTATTATTAACACATGAAACTGTTCACAACTAACCGCTGGTTATCTTATCAGTCTTTGAACGATGGATACCTGGTGTTCGAATGGCTATTGAAATGCCCTGATTTTTCACCAATTTGATATGTTTGGGACGTTCTTTGGTAACGCCTGATAATCCATCAGAATCTGCTATGATTACATGTCTTTCAGCCAAATGATCAACATACCAACCAGTAACGATAAGGTCTTTGAATTGTTTGGCTGGTTACAGGTTTGCCATCTCTTTAACTCTTCCCATCTCTACGTGTTGTCTCACCGAAGAACGTCAGTGCTCTGGCGACATGAGGAGGCGACCCGAATTTCTCTCATGAAGTTCCTTGAAATAGCATTCCTAATGACAGATATCTGAATAACCACCTTGTAGGAATAGCTGATCATAATATTGTACCATCGTGACAATCGAGATTTTTATCAATGTCATGAAGTACGAACGTATTATATTACCACTTTCTGTTTTGTTGAAGTTATCGAGTATAACTACAATAAAACTTCAGTAAATTAAATACTTAGACCAGTTCTGTACAATTTACTCGAGTTAAGTCGTAGTTAATCCCGATAACTTAAACAAATTACCTTGTAGAATTAGAAATCGTATATTTCCAGCATATTCTTTCAGGCTTTCTGATGACACAACTACAAAACGAACAATTCTTTTTCCAATAGTTCACATAAATTCATATATCACATGGTAAATACAAAATGTAGAAAAATATATATAGTCGACACTACCCCCACCCCTACTAGTTAAACGAATATCAACAGAATAGTATAAAAAGAAAATCCTTGCCCACGGCTCCATAAAAAGATGAACATTTGGTGTATAGAGCTCCGTTTACCAGTATTAGAAATAGTTAAAATGAAATATTGATATCATGATAATAAACATATATTGTTACATCATTATTACATACATAACATCAAACTAAACACAATTAAGAAAACTTCTATATGTATATATTATGTATAAGATGAATGGTGTCTTATTATTATGTTTTTTTATATTTGTTTGTCTATTGTTCCTATTTAGTCCTCTAACTCACACCAAAAACAGCAAATAAAATCAACTGATACCTTTGCATGCATACATGTATTTACATAGCTCTGAGATAATCAGCACTGCCTTCCCATGACACCTTCTGATCATGATACCGTGATTTCTAAAAACTTTGATGACATTTATATATTCTAACTACATTAGCATTGTATATTACGAATATGTATCAACCAGGAACCTTTGATTTCGGCCGGGTAGAAATAATATCGACCGAAAGCAAAGAAAACATGGTTACAGCCGCGACTGTTTGCGTACCTGCAAATTGCAAAAGTAATAATCATAGAAGTAAGCTGGTATTAAAGAAACGTAAAATTGAACAAGTAATATAAAAATGCCATCTCTAATCATTTGAAAGATAGACAAAAACCCAGAAGCCACATTACTCATATATATTACATATACAATAGTTATAGCGCTATCAGCTGAATTATGAATTGGTCCTTCACAATATATAATGCACATCCAAAAACTATACAAAACGTCATTTGTAGATCAAAGTATAACCAATAAGCTAAAATCTACAATGATATGTGAGTTGGTATGCCTTTTTATATAATGTCGTTAAAACGATGCATACATGTGTTTCCTTCACTTCTACTGTTGTTTTAAAAATGTTTTACCCAGGGCATTTAATTTTGTGGATAAAGATAAATAAATAAATCTACATATGCTAATTCCCACACTTTGTGGACAAATGAATCTGCTGATAAACAGTACCCTGGAAATATATGAAATAAAACTCCAACGAAAATGTTACAGTATTCCGAATTAACCATAAATAATCATAACAATCAAATAAACAAATTACAAATGCAATGGATGTTCTTGAGTCGCTGTAGTACGTGTATGTGCTAGAAAGTATGGAATATTTAACCTCATCAATCCAATTTTAGGAAGACTTTCGTATCACGTGACATGTGCGATATAATGCACACATATGTATGTATGTATAATTTGCATGCACAGAAAGCTCTCAATAAATGATTCCGAAAAGTACAAATTAATATTATAAAAGCCCACGGATAAAAATCCTGTAGTTTATCTTAATCGCAGGCGGTATTCGGACTTACTGCTAGGTTCACAAGATATTGAGAAAGGTCCAAATCGTAGTCCAACTTCTTTGCAAACCTGGCAACGTCACACACAGCTTCAATCACAACTTTCGTTTGTTTTCTCATTAAACAGATTGAACACACTGGTTTCCGTGTTCAACGGTGTTCTATGGGCGTCCCCTTCTTTATTTACTAATGTACACCAGAAGTCCTTCGGGCTAGTCTCTATTTGGAGGAATCGGATTATTCTTAGCAGTTCTGATGCAACGTTTTCTTTCAAATTTTCATATACAAGAATCATACTATTCGTTGTGTAGTGCTTCATCCAATACATATAACTATTTTTCCACAAAGGAAGTTGTTTTTTCAACGCGTGATATCCATTCTGAAATGTAAAATTTATTTCACATAATATACAATAATACATCGTATATCATCGGGTATTCTGGGAAGCTAGTAAGCCAAATTTGTTAATGATTTAAGTTCAACAGTGTGTACGTGACAATCTATCAAAAGCACGGGATCATAACATCAGCATCATAGAGACGTGCAAGATGGATAAAAATAGTGCTACATTATATTCTAGTCTACATATTTGCTTGAACCATTGGGCAAAATTAATTCCTACTCCTACAAAGTCAATCCTACTCCATCAAACCAAATTAAATATGAGCAAAAGATTACACGAAAACTACTTAAAAAGTATAAGGGGAATAATACCAGACCAGATGTTCTTCAACTTGCATCGGTACTATGTGTTGTGAGTTTATCTTTCTGTTGTAATAGCTTCGTGATATTTGTAACAAATTCTCGGATATCGAATCACCTATGGCATGTAAATACCATAAAATGAGGATGCAGGGATGACAAATATTCCAAATCCTGATTTTAATGGAATATTCTAGATATCTTGTACTGATTTATGTGTTTAAGAATTGATGTCAACATAAACACAATTACCATCATTATTATTATTCCAGTATTGAGTTTTAGGTTCAATTATATTTCAATGCCAGCCAAGTACCTTTGTTGTTCATGTTTGACATTTAATAAATTAAGCCATTTTGTTGATTTGAGCTACAGTTGTACATGTCTTCGTTTGTGAAAGAAAGTTCTCGGGTTGATTTACATATTCTCTCTTGAGTTTGGAAATAGGTTTGAATTCAATTAGATTTATCTCCGTTTTTCAACTTATATGGTAAGAAAGGTACAAAAGTAGAATTCTTAAAAAGAATAAGCTTTGTTCCATTTGTACCATATACACAATACATCATTCTTAATACCATTGAAGATCAATGTCAATTTGTACGTTATAATCATTACGTTACGATAAACATAAAGACATAGAAAACATATACAGCTATTGAGGACATAACGCGTCGCTCATGCGCAGATTTCTCACTCCAGCTGAACGATTTTCTTACTAGGGATTATATAGCGGTATTTCAGAAAAAATACTGACATATCGTTTGATAAATTTAAAAAAAAAGAAAAAAGGGTGGAGGGGGTATACTCTGATCAGTAAATTGATCATTTCAAATTATTGAATGATGAAAGATTGTAGAAAAGACACACAAGTGTCCACTGTTTCAATAAAACCAGCATGTACTATGTAAGGGTGTTATCGATAGTTTGGCGATTTAGGTAGCAGTACACAGTTTCTCGGTGTGGCCATTGGTGATCTTTTTGCTCATTAGATTACCCCATTATAAAGGTTTTAATTAAAAGTGAAAAAAAATCCTTGCTAAAATTGGTCCTGTCATGTTTAAGTGGACAATGTGAGGTTTCATTTTTTTTCAGGATAATATTTTAGCTTTGTGTTGGAGATTACCATTTTGGCAGTCTCGAATCTGTGTCTACGCACCAAAATCCAGCTTTACAGGAAGTCAACTTTTAATTGTGTCTACATGTGGTTATGTTATGAAGAATTTCCAGTCACTTTGCTGAAATGTAAGTACTTTGTTACCATGACAGTGTTGTTGATTGTAAGATAGGTGTTAATGGAATTTCTTCCAGAAAGTTGTAGCGTTTGGCTGGAATTAACAGTATTTTTGCATTTTTAGCATTTTTTCAGTATAACCATCACAATTAAATGTCAAAATCATGCAAATTATTTTTTTACACACATTTCATCTCTCTACTGTTAATGTAATTGTTATGTAGTTTATAAATATATATACATGTAATGATGTTTTTTTATAACCAATCTGCTATACATGTATATCTCAAACACGACAAATAATTTCAGGAAAAAGGAAATTGACTGTTTCCTGCTACCTTAGAGACTGCTGGAAAAAATATATATATTGATAATATCATGTACTTAAAATGCCTAAAAGGCCTATGACAACGCGAAACACGTGTATGTTTACCACGTGTATGCTTAACAACGGAAATATCCATTATTGATTTACATATTAAGATAATCACAGTGTGATACTCCAATAGTGATCTCAATGTCATTCCGTTGCATATGGCATTCAGAAAATTTCAGGTTTAGTTGGATTCCGGAAGTCAAAAACATCGCGTTATCACAATGTAAAGGATACAAACATTTTGAAAGTACTGATCGTGACAAAGGCTCTTTTGTTATACGTATGTTAATGCATTTCATAACCCTTGTTAGCATACCGTTCCAGCATCTGAGGTCATTATACGTGTTAAGGCGACATGGAAAGAATATGAAGACATGAAAGGGTTATTTCGTAATATCATTGGGATGAAATGTACAATGAACCATTAGTGACCTCACAAGTTACAACATACCGAAAGTTTATGTAAAAGGAAAACCCGATTCAAAATTGAACGCAGTTTCTGTTAGATTTTCGTACATAAGATGTTTTCAGTAATGTTTTTGTTCCTTGAATTAATTTTATCCCTTTACCAATCTTTCGTTATTTCGGTACCAGATTTTGAGATAAGACATTTTGTCTGATTAAAAATTGTACATTTTTTAGCTGTGTGTAAAAATTGCATTTTAAGCCTCCATGTTTGGTGTCTATTGCTCGAGGTAGTAACTTTACATAACCCATATTCAGTGGGACTAGTTATCTAAAAAAGACCTTTATTTTTTTCCACTTTATTTATGGTTTCGTATTTGAAAAATGATATTTACAGTCGTCATGAAAATCTCATTGAGAACTATTCTGTTTCTTTTTGCGACATGAGCTACGAACGTGTTTGATGCTTGTAAGTTTGCCTGTTGGTTCCATTGTTATTTACCTTGTTCTCATTTGAGAACGTGACATTACTTACACAGATTGACCAAGGTTTACATGGCGGGTGTCGTCAGTGAAACAGAAGATACTTACTCTCCCGGAACTTATCTTATTATCCTTGTACTTTTTCAGGAGAATCTTTGTAAATCTTTATTTCATTCGTAGCTTTATTGAATTTTAGTTTGAATTATGTTCTGTTCTCATGCTGGTAATTTTTAGTTGCTTTTTTATGATTGAATATCCTAAGTAAAACATTGCAAATCTTGATGGAGAACGATTTAGCCAAAGAGATCAGTGTAACTTTGATTAGTGCAACATGACAATAACAAAACTTACTGCTTAAGATGGAAATCTGTGAGTAATGGATTATTTTCATGGTTTATATTACAAACATACACTGAAAATATTGAAACTTTGATTTCCGAAAAACTAACCGTCTTGCCATTTAATCAACGATAACTACTTTCTATAAACACATTGATATCGTTGTTTCATTGCTGTAAAATTTCAATTGTTAAAAGTTTTTGAGAATTTTTGAAACTACGTATTATCCAAAATGCCGAACGCGCTGAGTGCCCGATTTGTATCATCACGTTTGCGGACACGCGTGTTGTCTTTTTTCAGTACGCGATTGATATATTACTGTCGAGCAGTACATGTTTTACGAACACCAGCATATATATATAGTGCAGTGGACAGAAGACTGCCACATTTACACGGACCTTCATTCTAACATAACGGTAAGGATTCTTAACTTCACAATCTTGGTCAAATGGTTAAATCAATATCATTTTTCATTATTTTGAAACTTTTTTCCATCCAAAGTTATGAGTTACTCGATATATTAGAAAATAACGAAAGTTACTTTTACATTTATTTTATAATCGATTATTTATAATTTCCATCCCGATAATTGAGTCACGACTTGAGCTATGTTTTTGGGTATGTTATCTATCAATAGAAACCAAGAAAGACATACAGCCAGTAAAGTAATTTTATTGAATGACGAATAACATGGCAGACATGGTAACTACAATGACAACCATGATGTAGAAACATACTTACAACATAAACAATATAATATTCTAATATAACCGAAAAGACGGGGCAAAAAAAAAAAATAAAATAAAATACGCCACAGGACTGCGATGCTGTCATACATTGCAGTCCATTTTCGATGTTGCTGTTGATATATATTCACCTGTTTTAATACTTATACTTACTTAAACGTCACCGACTCATAATGTACATTAGTGTTGACGTTATAGATGTTTCCTCTTGTGTATATTGTTAGCTGATATAAGTTATTATTTCGGTGAATTGTTTGGCTACATGGTGGTTGTGAGTAAATATGTTGTTCCTTGTGTATTTTGTTCTAATGTCATTATTTAACAATATGCTATCAAACATTTATATTATATGAAACGGACAAAATACCATTTTTATATCTTATCCTCATCTCTGTTAGATATTCCCTATGAAGTTTATCTGCCCTACAGTTTCCACATAGTTTGCTTTGTTTGAACTTTAGGCTTATTCTAATCGCCCTTGTTCGTTAGGGAAGGAATATGCAACATTTATTTTTGTGGAAGAAAACCGGACTACCGTGATAACACCAAACTAATTAAAACTCTTTGGCTAAATTTTACACTAGATGATGATGTTTGTTCCCGCTGTGTTGGTGTCGCTATTTGTGTACACAACTGCTGTAGATCCGACCATTTCGCCAAACGAACAATTTCTTCTTGAACTACAAGTTGTTCACAGTAGCCATACTTTCCATCATCTTCCCGCAACTGAACAGCTCATACTTGTGGAATTAGTAGCGGCGGCAAAGACAAACACTGTCACTCATTATGTTGATAGGGTCGGCTTTGACAGAATTCTGCAATTCCTTGACCGTAAGTTAATAATGTTTATGAACAAGTATTGCGTGCGTATACATTCAAAAAGTGTTGCATGCAAACATACTTATTATAAGACGTAGTGAATTAATAACTTGATAATGATTTAAATTGACATTCATGGGCATATGAATGCCAAACGGACAAGGGCAATTTCAATGTCGGGGTTTAGGAATCCAATGTTTATATTTTCACCATTTTCAATTTACATCTGATCATAGGGAAAACAACATCAAATTTCTTTATATTGCTCGCAATATTCCTAGATATTGTCAGTTCTTGAGCTGGTAATACACAACTGACTCTGGTAAGGTTACATCGCAGCAATGTAATACAATTGTCAATAGTAATACCTGAATACGTAAAATGGCTAACTCAAGAGCTAGGGAATGTATTTATTAATCAAAGTTCATAACATTTTCAGACAAGTGCATATAACGGTATCAAATATTCCAAATGTGAAAGACAAAAGAAACGTTACAATTAGAAAATCTGCTCGAAAACGTGCATTTTTTTCAGAAAGGATGAACTCTTTTCATACATCTGATATTAAACATGTTTTGAACACATGATTTTTTAAGGTATTACATTAAAATTAAGAGAGGTTCTTATCCGAAATATTGTAGAAAAATTCTGTTTTATTTAGCGGTAGTATATCAGTAAAGCTAAGTAGGAATGCACCAAATATTGAATAGCAAAGCATGCAGGACTGATATGGCATCCAACTTTGATATGTTGCTAAACTTATTGATTTTTAAACATATTGCAAACTTTGCTAAACCACATTTACTCTGCTAAGTGTTGACTAATCTTGCGAAACGATTTCTTGTAGATGTAAACCAAATTAACCAGCATGAGGCACATCGACTGGAGAAATATCTTATACAGGTAATTTTCGAAAAGCAGCCTATATTCTTGATTTAGAAAACACTAATAACAAAAAAAGGCGTTATATATATCAAATACGAGAAATTTCCCGACAATTTTCGTTTTCATTTGATCAAATTCACCGTTTTGAGAAAGCATCAAATGTATCAAATAGTAAAAAGTAACTTGAGAAAGTTACCAAGGTTTGTTATAATGGGCACTAAACATACTTTGCTGAAGATGAGAAAGACATTAGGGCGACAGAAATCGTCAACTTGTGTTAAGCATACAAGCTAAGACAGGATTTTGGAATTAGAGCATTATTTCCCCACAATTGGATTTTCGTGATTAAGACAACGTAATGTATGCTTATATAAACATTCAAAGGTGACTAATCTTTAAACATATCATGATGATGTAATTAATACCTGTTGTTTAGGAGTTCGGAGAAGAGTATTACTGAGAACGGTAAAGTATGGACATGTGTCTTTTCATATCCTGTGTACATTTTGTTCACCACATGTTTAGCATGTTTCACTCCAGTTAGAAACACGATAAACTATTTATGTATGTCTTGTTATTTATCCATTTCCTATAATGCAAAAGTTTTTATTCTTTAAGATTTTCCCCGTTTCTATATGCTGTATATACATCACTATATCTTTATATCTTTCATGACGTGTCACCCCTTTTTTGCTTTTATTACTGATTTACCATTTTTTTAGCATGTCTTAAAAACATCACGGTATATCAACAATCATTTTCGGAGGTGATGTACATGTAACTAAATTCTTTTGTAAAAAGAGTTAAAATTCCGTCATTCCACAATTTTCATCACCTTGCAAAAATATTTGCAAATTTTTATCATGCTTTACAGAAAAAGTTTACTGATGTTTTATTTTTGACATCGTTCGTCTATTCTTCTTCGCATTTCTTTGTTACCATTAATTTCATATCAAATAAAAACATATATCATTATAATTTTTCTTCGTATCATCTATAACTCCCTTTTTTGTTATACAACCTGTACTTTTAAAAACACGTTTTGGCTTTATATCGCTTTGTTAGGTCCGTAGAGATCTTCAGAGCGTGCTCGCCACCATCAACAGTAACGACGCTTTCCAGCATCTTTCCAGCTCCGATCAAAACTTGATGCTGGATCTCGCAAAGGCAGCCGAGCATGGAAACGTTACAGGCTCCCATTGACCAAGTTGGATATTCAAAGGTTCTCGCTTTGGTGGAACGTAAGTTATCATTGTTATACATTTAGTAAATATTAATTCTGATAGCTCAATTCTGTACTGACGACTTTTCTGTTGATGCTTTGAAAAATTAAAAACGTTAGAATTTTCTCTTTTTGCTTCCAGTCGAATTTTTTTCTGTTTGTATTAAGGCTATGTTCACAGGAATTAACACTAATGACAAGAATAAAAGAACGTTTTTTTTTCAAGATGGCGTCCTGTGTTTTTATAACGCTGTTTACAACAGTCTCGCATTAATAGCAAACCACAAATCAGTATATATCCTGGCGTGTAATCAATCAGTAATTATCAGAAACAATTGTTTTCAGTGGATAAACATTGTGTGCTGATCAGTCGGTGTACCGCAGTCATATGAAAACACCACGCGTATCGATGGGACCATGTGTGTAAACAGGTGTGTAAACAAGATCTGCATTATTAATAATTATTGTGAACCTGTAGTCGGATAGAAATACGGATCCAATCTTCAATCGACAGGATGGTCCGATCAAGCCTAGTGTCCACAGTGTCGCTAACGACTGCGATCCCATCATACTTAGCATCACAATGGGTACTTACCCTTTGTTATGTTTAATAATATATAATTATATATCGTTGACACCAATTTAGCGTATCCATGTCGAGCCTCAGACTACCCGACTCCCGACTAATTACGGGGCTTCTGTCATTACCGGTGGACGTTTCCGGTGTCGGCAAAGATTACTTGGTCAAATTTCAAAATTACTTTAGTAAGTAGTTCATATTTCGTTGTGTTTTTAAATTCGTGGATTTGCTCATCCACGAAAACAACGAAAATTGGACCCCCACGAAATAAAATGAATCCACAGTATCTTGATAAACAATGTTATTCTTTTATTCAAATATCATTACGCTGCTCATATTATTAATTGAGGAGTCAAATGAGTTTGACAAATAAATTGAAACATGGGCATTATATGAGAGTTCTGCTTTGCATTTGTATAAGAATGGTAATGAAACGAATATCGTATTTGAAAACCCTGACTAGCGTACGACAGGTGTAACAGATTTCTACATTGCTATGCCAGGACAGTGCTGTTTGAACTGTATTAAGATGACAATCGTAAATAATTCCAAATTTTCCTTTTATATCTCCCACTTTTGTTTCTAGTAAAACAATGCTATAGTACTAGAACAATGCAAAAATTGTAGAAATAATACAAAATAAAACCAAATCTGTACACCTTTATAATCTGCAACATCATGATAACACAATAAACTGGTACAATCATACCTCCGAATATAAAACAATATTGAACCTCTTACCTGATTCTTTTATTATAATCCGTGACCAATCCAAAGGTTTCATCTTCACTTTCGGATGTATAATGGGTTTGTTTGGGTAGACCTTGTTGGTGCGGCCAGGTCGTGGGGGGAGTGGAGGGGGTAATTCTGTATCGCCCCCAAGGGCGGCCGTTGCCTGCCTTCGCTCCTGTTCCAACCTAGCACCTACATATAAATATGTTAATTTCAATATACTTCTGTTAGATACACACAAGTACACATCCACTAAGTAAACCACTAAAAATGAAATGAAGCTATCCACTATATGCTAGACCACAACAAGTGATATAGACTTTTCAACAACGTATCCCTTACGAACTTAAACCATGTCAGTTTTGCTAAATATATTTAAAGTTGAGATTTTTAAGGTATTTTTAATCTTTAGGAAAAATTCTGTAATAATCATTTTGTGTTTCGATGTTGACATGCGCTTGCCCGCTCGGGTCAGCGAACAATACGTACAGATAAGCGCAAGCACACAGTACCACCCCCTCAATCAAATCCCTTCAGCTTTACTCTGATGTATGTAAAGTTATTCTTATTGCTACACGTCTGAATAGAGCTAAATGTGACCAATGCAAATTGTGATTCTAAAACATATCCAAAGAGAATTATCATTCCGAAATATTATGTTAGTGTTGATATTTCTAAATCTGGACAATATGTTATATATACTGTAAGCTGACATTGCAAAGTGTCCCGTGTTTGAGGCGTTTAGATCTTGTGTCAACTGTTGGCTCCCACAGGGCCTAGCATTGTCTGTCTATGTACGCAGTACTTAATACCTCAGATTGTAACTTCAAATAGATCAAGGTACAAAAGAATTTGTAATATTTAAAACCTCATCATATAGCATTACATTAGAAAGAATGTGCTTATCAAAAGAGAAGTATTTCGAAAAGTAAGCAGTTTTGTATCTGCTTTTAAAAGTACATGTATGTAAGTACAAATTTATTTCAGGGTTTAATACCACTGTGACTTTGCGTTGAATAACAGTTCGATTGATGGTTTTAAAACCGACTGAATCAACTAAGTGAACGACAAATCATTGTACAGTAAAACAATTATAATTTTTCGGTTGGTTGATGAAATCGATTTACTGAAGTTAGGGTAGAATCGTGACATAGTGTGTTATTTAGGACATCCTAGACACAACGATGTGGAATGTAAGCGGAAGGTATTTAACGGCATTACCTCGCCTCGATAGCTGTCCTCGTTACAGAGTATTGACCGGATACCATGACAGAGTGGGCACAGCATGGCGCACCATTACACTGACAGAACGTCAATATTATACCTCGATCGATCCATACTGCTATAACGATTGTTTTGTCATATACAAAATATCCCATGAGGTCATGGGGTACATCTACTGATCAATAGAAATCTTGCTCTCTAAAGTGATTGTCAGCTTAGTGACTATTCCTCCTATCAAAATTTCACTGTAAGATACTAGCTTGGCTTATTTATTTACTTAGCTATCAAACATAAGTATCTAAGAAAAAATTATGGCCTAAAGGATACATTGTTTTTGTTCACACCTTTTGTTGATATTGATAACATTATAGAAGATATTTTTTATCATTAATAAATATAAGGTAATGAACTTTATGAGCTGTCGTATATTCATTCACATAATATCTAGGAAATTAGATGTAACAATTTACTATCAAACAAGATGATTATTTACTTGATTGTAGATCTGGTTAGAAATTAGGTTTTGCTTTACTTTAGTATTTTACCGATATTTTAAAACTAATTAAGTATGTATTGATAATCAAAAGTTTATATTTCATTATAAGATGTTATATAAATGTGTAATTAAAGTACTTAATCATTAAAAAAAAGATGCATTCATTGATTTTAAGGAAAAAAGTAATATTAAATAATCTTATATAACTATCTGTATTTAGGTCATAATATAGGTTGACAACACATCCTACATAATGATGCATCAATAAAAACATATAATATTTTCATATATTTATGAGTCGTTTTTTTAATTATTTTCAGCAAACCACCTCAAGGAAAGGGTCATAATCCAAGGTTTGCTAAGCTGATTATGTTTTAATCAACGATTTCTGAGTAAATGAATATCAAATAATTGTTTTAGCATATATCAAACGATAGATCATCTCTATTTAAATCGCACTTCATGTACTTATGATATAGAAAGAAACATGATGTAATTAGAGTTATATTGCTGTGAAATTGATAATTTTACGTAAAATGTATTGACTAATTAAGACTGGAGTAATATTTGCCACTCAACGTTACGTAATTTATAAACATGTTTAAGACTCGCATTATAATCTTAATTGGCTATTAAGATAGATGTGAAGCGTGCAGTCATATCAAACAATTAAGGTTACTGTTATATGTATTTACTTTCCAAAATCGTCTTCAGTGTTTGAAGTATACTTTAATTATTGGAGGTATGTGTGTCATTTATTCATGATGACTTATAACGAAAGGTTAGCACTATAAATCTTTAATCACGTTTTAGTAAGTAAAAATTTCTAGATGGCAATAAGTCGCCAATCATGAATACGAATCCCACGGAGCCCCAATTTTAAATGTTCTGTGGGACCCTCAGATTCCCAGACAACGGCTCCTCACAGCAGTGGCGTCGGGGGTCGAATTCAAGAAACCGAAATGTATTTTTAAATAAAATATTCTAAGCAAAATGACGCGTATTTAACAACGACATGACAAGTTAAATACCGTAAAAATAAATGCCAACCCACTGACATTGTGACAATAACTTTATAACTATACCGGCCTGAAGCGACACTTATAAATTCTATTGTAGTTTTTTTCACAAAACCACAATAGACCGAGCTAACGTATTGTGCGTGACGTTTGACAAATGGTAACATTTGACCCTAAACTCTACACATGTGTTATATAATTATACTAACATTAGTTCTCTAAGTGTTTGTACAAGAGAAACTCTCATATTTCCTTTTGATTAATACGATGGCATTCAACTTATCATCTTCAAAGTTTCTTTTTAACATTGAATACGAATGACAGTTTTTTGAAACAATGTTATCCATATGTCAGACAAACACAAAGGTTGTCCGAGTATTTGGTTTATCTATACCATAATGAAATTGAATCAAACAGGTAGGAAAGGACGTGAATGTATAACTTCTGGTCTACTTTCACCACTACTGAAAATCGTCATTACTTTTAGTACAATATACTGAAAAGACACTTTGGTAATTGAAAAAAGTCCATTCACCAGATATTTTATGGCTTTGCCGCAAATACGGATTGAACGATTGAAGTCATTTAAGACCATATGATATGTAAGACCTGATTTTTTCAAGTAATTGTAAATGGTTGTAAAATATTTCATATGTAGGATTAAACAAAGCACGTACAGCGAAGTGAAAATCACCTCCAATACAAGATAAACCGGAAACAAACAATGAATTCAACCTCATCATAATCAGCTGTTTCGTTCTTCGACTTTTTATGGGTAGTCATAGATATTAAAACTAAGAGGCGACTTGATCGAAACAAAATATCAAATGTGATATTGGAAAGAAGCACTAAACAAGAAATGAGATACACAATATAGATAATAGTTTGCATATTCTGAAAAAAATTATACCTAATACGAAACGACAAATTATCAAATTTGTTTTAAATATTGTGCTTCAGTTCGTCGGAATTGCTTCAGTAGGATCTACATTTAAAAAGCGAACAGCTCCTGATTAACGCTCTACTTGCTGATCGTGTTGGAACCGGTAGATATATAAGTAACATCATTCAGACATTTTGTAATCACGTCATTCACTAAACTGGACGAATCAACGATCAAAGGATGGTATTCTCAAACCGGTACGGAGCTACCTTTAGGCGATGTACGACTGGCTCAAGTAGTCAATATCTATACCAGGTATGGGCGATCATATTGTCAAATTTGTCTGAAATTCTATCAAGTTAACTTACTGACTCATTGTTTACGACGTTGTAAAATCAAACAAAAGAATTATGACAATGTTTTATTGTCCTATGTATCTGCTCGGAATTTAATTAAAATTCCGTGCCTAATGAAGTATAACAGGTGACGAACCAGATGTATATTTTGTAAACCTATTGGCCCTGTGTGAATGGTTATTCGGGTAAGTTTAAGGAGTAATACTAGCACTTGATTGATAAACTTCAAACACACCTTCAACTTTGTCTGAGGAGTAACCTCATCAAAGGCGTGGTCACGTACAGCAAACACACTTTAAGGAAACACCAATGTGCTTATAACATATAACTTCATTCATATTCTGAATACCCGATTTCTATAATTAGATTTAGTGTATGTAGTTTTGCATCCGTTATTGAAAGTTCATCATTTTTCAACATCATCTAGGATTTTTATAATTACACGTATTTATACATCCACTACAATGTTTCATAAGTTTAAACTAAAAGCAGACTAACTTTGTAGACTAGATAACCTTATCTAAAACATTGATCATTTGACAACATCTGGCCTCAAAAAAACCCTCCGACTAAATCATATTGAAACGTGATTGTGTTACTTAATTAATACCATGTCATGGTTATCATATTTACCTATGAAGTTAAAGAAACTAGATCTGGGCGGAAGGATCCCATAAGGAGAAGATTTGTTACTGGAGTTCTCCAACATTTCGGCTATTCCTCTTAGATCATGCATCCGTGCCATCAGGTCCTTTATACGCTCCTCGTAGGCAGCAAGTGTTATGGAATGATCTTCTTTCATTCTTTTCATTTCTTCTATGAGTTGTTTCTCATTGTCTGAGTATGAATTTTGTCCGTCAAGCCACCGCTTTGTCGGTGTTTCTGTAACTCTCGACGATTCACAATTTTTCACTTGTTCAGAAACTCTCATCTGCTCCGAATGTACTGGCTGTTCTATAACGCTTGACTGTTCCGAATTTCTTGGCGTGAGCTCCAGTTCTAGGGAAGTTCCTGTCTTATCCAGGGAGGGTTCCTCCTCAGGAATCACGTCGTGATCTCTTGATGCCATTGGATATGACGATCCACCACCGAATCGAGTTCTCTCCTTGAACTTATTATAGCTTTGAGTAACGCTATCCGTATAAAAATCACTCGACGTTACATTACGACTATTATCAGGAGGACACAAATTTATAACTTTAGGTTTCGTTTCATTTTCTTTCAAATCTGAAGAATCCTCCTCTAGTTGTTTTATTATAGTCTTTAAAGCAGATGGTTTTTCTGGTTGAGAATTTAATTCTCCTTTCACGCTTTCTAATATTGTTTCATCATCGGATTCCACTAACTTTCCAACATTTCTATTATTTTTTAATTCATATGAATGGATAGACGAAGAGGATTTAACAGTACTCCATTGTTTCCGAGATTCCCTATCATTCCAGTAGAATTGCTGATCGGAATCCTCAAAAGCATTTGTCCCGAACACACTTGATATTTTCCCGTCGCGAAATAATTTCCTTGCAAACACTGAAGCTGACACTCTGGTTCTAAATCGTTTTGGATGTTTCTCCAGCAGCAAAGTGACTAAAACCGACCCTCGAAATGTCTTGCGTGTTTGGCGCTCCTGCCGTGATCGTTCCCACTGGCTCATCTGAAAGACACACAATAATTATATAAATACACTGATCCCGAAACATATGTAGATTATCGGTATTAAACACGTTCAGTAGTCCAGCCCCGAGACAAGACTTACACTAAATTCCACGCTAGTAAAATCAACAACCATTAGTATGTTTTAAATATGTTAAGGTCATTTGCATTGAAACCCCCAAATTAGTGGACCTTGTCGTAATAACAAAGCCAGTTATCAAAAGGGTCATGTCAGTTATTCACATGGAACATGACTGGAACGTGTGTTAATGAATAAAACTAGGGATCGGTTACTCTTAAAATCACCAGATGCGGGACGATTTAAATTCTTGAAGATATCTTAATGGCTAATGTAAGTTTAAAGAATGATATATTAAAGTCTATATACTATAACTTGACTTTTTTCACGGCACTTACAAGTTGTGTCACACATCGTTAACATAGCTATGAAGTCAGTGTAGAAATGTAATTGAAATATGTAATGAGTACTTGAATTGATACATATAATAGTGTTAGTATTTGCACACGCTAAATATACTTCTGTTAGGATTGGTAAATTTGATATCCACAAACACAAGATCACGGTACTACGAACACTAATGTGGACGGAAGTGTATCTTCGTCCTTTCGATCAATAGAGTATTTCCTTTAAAATGTTTCCATTATGATTTCAACAGACAGTTAAAGTTAACAAAATGTTTTAAAATGTTACCAAAACAGGGTTAATTTAGATTTATATCACCTGTTGTGGGTTGTGCCATATCTTTTTTCTGTGTCTAGGGATATGTTCCATGCTACAGCATCCCCGACACACTACATAGTCCAGTCAAACATGATAAGGAGGCATCTATACCAAACACAGCATACCATCCCGCCACAGTGGTTGGTCAGTGCCGTAAGACCTCAGTCTGTGAGGACACCTAAGACACTACTAATGTCGGGAAGAACCGGCAGTAGTTGTCTTTTGTCTCTCATTGTGTGTTTACGGTCCGGTAATAGCCCATTTTATGACGATGCAGTAGAGCATTTAATCTTGTCTCAGTGTATTTAACCATGTTTCCCCATGTTTTGTTAATCTTTCGATTAGCCGTATTATGTTTCTGGATCCAGAAATATGTTATACAGCGGGACGACACTAACTAAGGATCGATATCTACACATTTCTGACAATAGGGTGACTATAACCCGTTTTGGTTATGCACCGTTACGTGACATAGGACAAATTGGCTGATATAGAAACAAGTGGCATTTTAGAGTTTATACCCTTTGTAGCCTGCCGCTAGGTGTTTGGTCTTTTGTTGAAGAATAGCATGTGAACGGTGTAAGTGGGACGACCACAGAGCAACAAAGATGAGTTAATATCAGGATTAAATGTGTCAATTATTCTTTTACTAGCTTATCAACAACATTTTCCAACACCAACACACTTTTCTGATTTTATGTACAGAAGAATGAGAAAGATCAGCGTATTTTTTAAGTCCATGCAATCAAACACTGGCACAGATGGAAAAGTTTTCAACACAATGCCACGCTGATGGGCAAGTAAAACGAAAAACAGTTTGATGTGTTTTACGTAAAAACAAGGCACACTGGTATATCTGTATACACGAAGTTCAATTTGATTTTCTTTGACGGCTGGCAGTGTAGACTGGAACATTAAATGACGTTGAATGTATATATAAATAAGATTTCAGGTGCCAAGTAAAATGAAAACAAGTAGCACTAAGGGTTTTTATGAGCATTTCCATGTTGTTATAAACACCGGAAGTCAATATCTAAACAGAACATTCAGCCTTCTATCAAAGCCACCACTCTATAGAATATCACGGCGAGAGTGAGCATGTCCTCAGTGAAACCTGGAATTGACATTGTAAGGGCCAGCTGCTGACCGTGCTCAATTTAACTGGCCAAATACATTGACATGCATGACTGATTTTAACTAAAGATTGGCATATTGAAATATGGGCTGTTGGTGGGGTGTCGCCTCCTCGTATACAGACCAGGCTGCATGACCTCTCCTGTACTCAAGTCCAGAGTAAATATGGAGGGCCTAACTCTTTAGAGTCCTAACGACAATCCATTCCGGACAATGGTTTTGATATCCATGGTCACTCCTTCGGACACTCAACATCACTATAACATTGATGTATGGGGATCAACAGTCGTATTATACACACAATAACATTGATACACCTCCTTACCTCTCTGGTATGAGTTAAAGTAGGCAAGGCGTTTTGACCATCAGATCTGTGACCTGTATCCCAAAGACAAATCTTTCACAGCGACGTTACCAACAGATTATCACCTAATACTAATCAATTTCTTTATAAGCATTTTCAGCAAAGAATTCACATGATTCTGGAACACCTGCGTCAGCACGTACATCTTAAAGGATTATCCGAAAGTTATTTTGTCTATTCCAGTCGAGCAGATTTTGTCACTCAAAAACGTTTTACATAACAATTAGAGAAACTGTTCTCTTTGCATCAAGTCGACGGAAGATTGATAATACATGAAAATTACCATGTTATAACCGCAAAAAGACTTACCATGTTAGACCATCAACCAGAGTGGAACTGTGCTTCATCAAATGTTGAAACTGACCGGCGTACCATATGGGAAATCATAGATATGTGCATACGACAATCTATTTCTGAAATGATCAATTCTAAACGTCCGTCATGTGTTTCAATGCACGTGTATTCCGCTAGATTATTATCCATTCACGTGCAGTGTTCACTGAAGCGGAACGTTGCTATTGTGATGACTTGTCATAAAAGGCAGTGGTCAAAGGCACAAATATTGATGCGAATGTACATTAAGATTATACCATTAGGATTCATTCAGGAATATGAATGATAGAGGCTACAGCGCTCTGAACAATCCGGAGGCTTTTCATGTCCCCAGCTTTCAATCATCTAAAAAATCATCAACCTTCTCTGGTTCCAAAAGTCTAATAAAAGCCTTTCTGATCCCACACACCCATGTTACTATAGACGCTGCCAAAGGGGACAGTTACATGGAGTGTCGTTCTGTGCCATTATCAATATTGATATAAAAAATGGCTAGGTCGGTACATAAAACACCTTCGCTGTCATACGCACTTATGTGTTACTTAATGTGTCCAGGTAGTACCAATGTCCCAACCAATCACAGACCCCCTACCTACAGCAATACACCAGTCGATGGTCCATTGTCATTCTTCAAAAGCATACGTGCTTTTGCTGTGTTGGTTCAGGATTTCTTGTCTACAACTCGTTTTCAAAAGGTAAATAGTTTAAAAACCAGTCGTGGTACTGTACCTGGGGTTACAAAAGGGAGGTACTTCTTCATATAGATCAACAACACTAGAGTTAGGACATGTCTATACATGGCTGCACTATCAGTGAAACTCGTCAAACTATCGGAAATTACAGAATCAAGGGGGATGACAAAGCATTTCCATATATAAAGAGTCAACAAAAATTATGTTGTGATGATATAGATACCAAGATAGGTTCATAAACATTCGTAGCTGAAATTATTGTAAGCAGTGTAATTACCATCGTGAAAAAACATAAGAAGGTAAAATTATTGAATAAATGCAACATATTTGATAGATATTAAGTATAGATTTTATGTCAATATTACAATTTCTTAAGTTCCCATCGGTCTTTACACTGATAATTTCATCTTTCGAAACTTTCAATGGCGCCATACCTCAGATCACAAGATTATTTGAAAACTTAATTTTGCATGAAGCTTTTAAGTGAACAGGTAGGTGAACACACCATCTTCAATAAGTAACTCAGCGGGCACTAAATTGCATTTTAGACTTATACTCAGTAGGCTATACACAGGTAACTGTGAATTGTTAAAAGTAATGACAGACGTCAATACAAACAGTTTACCTGCCTTAAAAGAGTAATTTCATGCAAAATTCACTGTCAAGAAAGGCGTGCGAACATTCTACATCGTTCCCATTGGTGTCTATACTGTATTTAGTTCTGTCAATAATAATGATAATCGCGTACTGTATAGAGACGATGTTTTCTGGCCAGTCATATCTGTGGTTTGTAAAAGTATGTGTAGGATATGTAATGCTACCTTGTTGAATCATAGCCACTACAGTAGCTTATAGGTAATACTCGGTGTATATCAGCACTCTGTGGGAACCGAGTGATTCACAGGAACTGATTCATCGTGGATTAATATTATTAGTTATTAACGATATTAACAAAAGCATGATACAATTCATAATAAATGTGCGTGGTATGATTTTCTTTCTTACGATTCCATACCTTTTGAACGTAATAAGGTACTTTGTTTTGATATGTCTAACTGCTTCCAAATATAATATCCTCGTACTAATTAGGTCGTTCTTACAAAGCCCCCTCAAAGCATGTTGCTTCATAACGTTAGCCAAATAAAGTGCTGGTTTGATAAATATTTATTCATAAACTGTATATGACTGTTCATTAAAAACATACGACTTAAGTTATTGTCCCCTTGCGGATCCTCTTTTTTCACCTAAGTTGCAAATGATATGCAATCTCCAGTAAGGAGAGGTGTTGAGCTACTTAACAACGTAATGATTTCGACTTCACAAATATACGTCCAGGTAGACTTAGGGTCAAGATGGGTACCTGTCAGATCAGAAGTAGGTGATAAACCCACGAGTACCTCATTCCACAGGTATATCCATTCTCACACCAGCCGCAACTGCACTGTTCACATGTAAAAATATCATTTTACACTTTACACATGCACATGTGTACTTTGACTTAAGAATGTGACAAGGCATTTAACAGTCACTCTGGCATCTATACAGACGCGTTAATACCGCTGTTACAGGTAAAATTCACCAAATGACAGTTACACACGGGGGAAGATATTACATTTGGCTGAAAAAATTAACAAAAAATCAAATAAAACTCAGGTGCATTTGGATTCTGATTGCCAGGTAAAAGATGGAGCTGGTATCAAATTCCCTATAATGAGACAGAGAAGTTAACTTAAAAGCTGATGCAGCTAAATAAGTACAAAACGTAGGAAATTGTCACTGGCCGCGGTGCAGCCGGGTCGAATAAAAACGACACAGCTAGAACAGAAGACAAACTAAACTTGAATGACACTGGTTCTTTTTTTCTGTGCAGCTAAATATATTCTTGTCGATCACAAGGTAATGAAGTTGTTTGTATTCTTTTTATAATACTGCGCTACTGATGTTGCATATGGTGTTATTCCATGTTTTGTAACTTATATCGTATGTTGAATAGGGGAGATATTATCTGAAATGCTGTTTTTGAAGCAAAACAAAAATCATGATCTACCTTAAACAGGACGAGAATTCCGAAGTTTTACACTCGGTAGTATACCAAGTGGTTTCCTTTGAAGTATACCCGTTCTCATTCTGATAACATGACATGCTTTGGATGGAACCAAGACATTCCGAATCAACTAATCTTATTCTAACACTATATTTCGAAAGCATCTAATGAAACAGGTTGGTATTTCGTTCTAGTGTCAACATATTTGATATGGAATATATGTTTTGGAGTAAACTGATTGAAGGTGAAACTCTGTTGGTCTTTAAAAGATGTCGCCAGTATCTTTATACTTCAGTTATCTCGAAGTCCGCGGGACCGTGAGAAATGGTCGGGATCGGCGAAATACTTCGAATTATAGAGGGTTTTCGGGTTATAAAAGTTCGAGTTAACGAGATTCTACAGTACTTTATTTTTATCAAGTTCGTTATAATCATCTGACTGCTAAATGATTGGACTATGATAAGGGACACAGACAGGTTGACTTAAAAAATGTACCAACACTTTTGTTCTCATCTGTCCCCAGGAACCCTTCTGTCATCTTAGTTCTAAAAGCTTTTTTTTATCAATTAAGATATTGCGTTTCGGTGATATATTGATCTTTAATCAATGCTGTTGACTATCGCTCTACTCTCGAATAAAGGTTTTTTTTTCCCAAATGAATTAAGGTAAAACTATTCGACTGAGATATCGTGCAACTAAGTCTTTCGAAAGTATTTCCTGAACTAGGATCAAGATAACTTGTGTCCCACATACTCAAGTTACCAAGATGGCACAGCTATGCGTTTCCTCTCAATCGTACACAGAAACGTCCATATTGGAATTTCAAACCACTTCAATTGTAATCTACAGCTGATATTACTTGTTAAAACATGTGCCCAGTGTATGGTACAAATTTATTGTCTTGGCGACCATTCAGCTTTTACCTGGTAAGGTACATTGTCGGGATGAGTATTCCACATTTGCACGGACCAAGAACATCAAATGAACGTACATACACCCTTAACATAATTTGAGAATATGATTTTAACATAAGTCATTTCCTGGTTTGGAGCTAAACTATGGTTCATGATATGTTCTGAAATACATCAAAAATGACTCAGCACTTAAACACAATAAGTATAGCACAGCATCTCCTCTTGTAAAAATACAATAGCCTTAGGAGAACGAATCTTAAATTAAAGTTGAAATTGACATATTTACCTATCTCAGAACAAGGTTTCTACTTGTAGGATAAACTCTCACTTGACAAGTGCGTCCTTAGGTAGAAAACAAACATTGGCCACTTACCATTTCAGTCCCAGGGTCTCTTACACCCCTAAGAATGAACACGTTCCAGCCGACAGTTCTTGTGATGATACCTAGTGTATAATACCTCAGAAATACCGTCCTGTTCGGAATCGTGCCAAATTCTTAATATGACAGTCGTACGAACACATGCATATAATATCTCCACATTCTACTTCTATACCTGTAATTTCTTTTAAAGTGAAATTCTACCTGTCTAGGGTGTCGACGTTCTGCAAGGCCTTCCATTCTGTATGTTTTGTTAATATAGATTTCATGCATTATAGTTACAAAAAGGAAGGTTTCCATAAAAGGTCTTGATCCAATGTTTAAAGTTAGCGTGACCTAACAGGTAACACCTTCATATTTAAGAGGCTATTAATTTCCCATACTTAGAAATAATCAGATTAAATTAAAGGCCACTTAACTGTGCAAATAAAGTTAAAATTGGATAACCTGTAAAGTTATTTAATAATCTTAATCAAGGTAATTAAGCATAAGATCGTCCTTATTGGCTATATTTTATAACTCGAGTGTGTGAACATACATTGAATTCTTAGTTTTATCGTTTACTCTCCTCGATATCAAACTCGACTTACAGTACAAGGCCCATTGATGCCTAAACATCGCTTACTCTTCCTCATACATAAACTTGGCTTAAATAACAAGGTTTATTGGTGTCTAAGTATCGATCACTCTTCCTTATACATAAACTCGACCTACAGTACAAGGCCCGTTGATGCCTAAGTATCGATCACTCTTCCTCATACATAAACTTGGCTTAAATAACAAGGTTCATTGGTGCCTAAATATCGCTTAATCTTCCTCATACATAAACTTGGCTTAAATAACAAGGTTTTTGGCTGCCTAGTATCGATCACTCTTCCTCATAAAGACCTTACTTAAAGCACAGGGCGCATTGATTTATCTTTAACTCTGCCATATTCTATGGATACCGTCAAAACTTTTCCAAGTCGAGACAATATATTGATTTACATGACCATCAGTATTACTATATGAGAGTATCTATTTCATCTCAGCAAAGCAAAATTTTCATCAAAAAGCCTCTATCCTGTTAGAATGCAGGTAGTAAGCTCTGCTGCTAGGCCACGAAATGTACAGAAACCCTGCATGTCATGTTCCAATATTGAAAGTCTCCTTTACAAGATCAAAATACGGTCCATTTTTAGCATTTCACATCTCTTTTGATTTATTTTGACTTTCCTCATTTTCCATCTAGGTGTAAAAACATCTGCGTGTTATTGTACAATCCTGCAAGCATATATTCAAGTTAACTAACCATCGAAGTAGTCTTTCTTACCTTGACAACCCCCAAACAACTAACACCATGACTCCAATACTCAATAGATTGAAAAAGCTAACATCAATGGCGACTAAAGATGCATTACAGAGTAAATGCATTTCTAAGACACAAGCTGGAGAAGGTCAACCTGTCTTTTAACTCACCATTATGTGTTCAATATAGCCAACTTGATAACAATCCTTTACAGAAGAAGTGAAGCAGAGGTAAGCCTTATCAAATATCTTATTGTTCTTGTGAGTGATTAGTTTTCTACTCTTTGAGGCATCCCTATAATACAATAGCCATTAAGGCCATATCATTCCTGATCATAGACTGCCAGTGTCGGATCAAGCTTGCCTCCATTACCAGTCCGACTCTCTAAATACGAATTTGTCGTCCTTGTATGTTGATAAAAGCCTAAGCATAGTAATTTAACACCAGATAATGATATTGGCAGAGAGGTTTGTTCGTTTTTAACAATTACACTCCTATTTAAGCGCTTACGATACTCAGATGGTTTGTCCCGATGGGGATAAGGACCGCAGTCAATGCGAACAGAGATATCGATTGAGTGATACAAGGCAGGTTTGTCAACAGTAATTGTTTTCTCATTGTTTTACGACTTCAACAAATGTTTTTGAATATTTTGAGTAGACCTTTCATATACTCGGAACAAAGACGGATGAATGTCCTGTAATACCTATGTTACATAGTTGTTAAAATAGTCCAGTCTAATTCTGGTGTGGACAAGCAAGACAGATGATGTTGTTTTGAAAGCCTTCTACAACCCAAAGTTTGGTGTACAACAATACCTTACACAATAACCACAGCATCAAAATAGCTGTATGATGTAGTATCAATGACGAATCCTGAAAGGACGATACAGCTGTATGATGTAATATCACTGACGAGTCCTAGAAGGACGAAACAGCTGTATGATGTAGCATCACTGACGAGTCCTAGAAGGACGAAACAGCTTTATGATGTAGCATCACTGACGAGTCCTAGAAGGACAAAACAGCTTTATGATGTAGCATCACTGACGAGTCCTAGAAGGACGAAACAACTGTATGATTAATATCACTGACGCGTCCTAGTAGGACGAAACAGCTTTATGGTGTAGCATCACTGACAAGTCCTAGAAAGACGAAACAACTGTATGATGTAATATCATTGACGAGTCCTAGACGGACGAAACAACTGTATGATGTAATATCACTGACTGTATTATGCAGTTAATTTGTTTGCTGTCTCTACTTTATCTAATTCAAGATTTTTATTAAAAGGTGTTCTTCACTTGTGTCTTCTAAGTTCTAAAATTAACTGTTATCAGTGACCATTTATTCTGTAAACAACGTAATAATTCCATCAATTGTCCCTTTTTATGTCTGATTTTGTTGTCATTCTTGTCAAACTTTAAATTGCCGTGAACAAATTTATGACACAAGCTTTGAAAAGTGTTTGTTCTTCGAGTCCAACGGGCCTGTGGTACTTGAGAAGATAAGTGTTTCTGACACCTATTGACAGCTCCTTGCCTGCTAATTGTATTCAAAAATCATATCTTGTTGACTATAATAGAGCGTCATTTACCTGAGTAAGGGACCGTGGATGTTGCGTGTATAATACTTAATGCCAATAAATAGGGTTTACTGGTGTAAAAAAGGTAAAAAATTAACATACGAATGTGATTCATTGAACATAAAAAAATTGATACGTCTAACCGTACAACTGAATTTCCTGTTAGAAACACCTAGTTGTTGTTGGCAGTAATTTTAGGAAATCGACTATAGAGAGTTATTATGGCGTCATAGTGATAGCAACTACTATGACAATGTATTCCGGATTTTTGTGTTCGCAATAAATCATGTGCTAGCCTTCATGTCAACTTTTTATCACCAAGGAATCTTTCAGCTCTTAGTTGTGAAAGTTGTGTTAGCTTTAAAGTCTTCGAATGCCTACATTTTATATCAAGGACAGACTGATATTCTTAATATCATTATTCATCTTATTTGGATTTCTTGTTTTGGTTTCAAAATCCAATGTATGTTATGTACTATACTACTGTTGTTTAATTTATATTTCGGGATAAAACTTTTGCCTGTTGTAGAGTGTTATTCCAGCATTCCGCCGTGGACCTGGTTAATCAATATAGGATACATTAAGTACCCGGATGATACAGATCCCACGGGGTTGTATACAGACACAATGTATATATATATATATATATACATTATCCATACTGATACCTATCCTCTAAATGATTTTCTGGAACATGTCAACACACAAAATAATTATTCAAATATATTCATATTTACTTCACTCTTACTTATAACAATGTATGTAGTCCTATCATTAATCTATTTTATCACATCAGATACAACCGTGCTTAGAAAGGAAGAAAATATTTGTGATATGTATCTAAACGGAAGACTAAATAAAACGAAAGGTATTTGTTGGCTGCAGATATGTCTGGTTTGTGCCATCCAGCGGGTTCATTTCAAATATCTTCTTCCTTTACATTACTCTGTACAAAGGCACTATTCATTTGCTTTGGGTTAAATAGTGCATGGTGAAATGTATTTCATTTCGTAGGTAAAACTACACTTGGGTGTGATGTTATGTCAATTTGATGAACTGTTGAGGTTTAATTTCGATTGTTAATAGCGTGGGTAGATGTGCAGCACCATGGAATGGAATCAAAATCTACGATATCCCATTAAAGCAACATTTACACAGCGAAATATTCCTGTACTTTTTTACTTTGATGTTTATCTCTCTCATGATACGTACATATCTGTACCATAGAACGTCACATTCTCGACCATTAACCATAATTTCCATTCTGGATATTGGTTCCAAATGAATTCGACAAGGAAATGAAATGGCTCGGTGACGAACGTCCCTTTGATATGAGTAATATGTCCGGGAGCAAGTCCGAACCAGGTTTTAATTATGATATCTAATCGATGGTTATGAGGCGATGGAAAGGTTAGATGGTAAGCGCGTGGATGAAGCGATATGGACAACGGAAAAACTAATCAATGAAACACTTCGATTGATATTTCCAGCATCATTCGATAATAATATTGGGGTCAAAGTCGATTTTGAACTAGTCAAACCCCGTGCCAGTTATCCGAGTTTCAATTTAACTAAGTTCGAATGTTCAGTGTTAAGTTTTGCCGGGACCGACGAAATACATCGAGTTACACAGGATATCCGAGTTATCAGAGTTCGAATTAACAAAGTGCATCTGTAAAATTTGATGCGGTTTCTACAGCTGCAGAATTCGGAACGTCGAACTTTGAGCTCTTGTAATATATCTACTAATAAGTAGATAAAAAAAACAGTCAAATCGAATTTCTTATTTTTAATATTATGTCAAGGGTACAGCAACGAAGGCACAGATGGTCAATTGACTGCTCAGTCGGACAAACAAATAGTACCATATAAGTGTTTTCTCACGTGCTTATTGTAAGTTTAGAGCACAGGTGGTGCCCTGTGACCTTAAAGTATTCTCTATTTACACAACAGCGAAACAAAACCTTCACCAAACTTGTATATAAAGCCCATTTGAATTCAGTTTTTTAAAATGTCTAAACTTAGTCGTCCGTGAGTTTTGTATGGAATGTATGTTTATTATTCGTACGATATGTAAGTGTTTATACTTCGTAATCCCATCCGTCTGACCTACATTGGTGAGGAAGTTTCTTTCAAATGACAAGTCGTGAATAAAACCCAAAACCCATCATCGCCATCCAGGCACGAAACCAGAAACTTATTATATATAAATAGAGTATAAGAGTGAATATCAAAGGAGGTGTGTTCAGCGATGGTCGGTCATTGTTAGAACAATCACAGTTCTGTTTATTATTAAAACATTGTAGTTAAGTTTTTACTATTTTAACATCTTAATCGATTTTAAATGTGATATTTCAAAGTTAAAACCGGACATATAGATTTTAATTATATCTTGAGCATGATTTATATTTCGATGATTACGTCATTGATAAAATTATAAGATCTTTTGAACAATACGCCACGCATAGTAAAGGGTCGAGTAATTTAGAACAATGACAGATCACGCAATACACAGGAGGGATTTTAACTGTACCGTAGAGGTATGGGAGGAACACAGACATCTCGTATCTTATCTGTCACCGCGTAGTCACTTCTAAACTTAGTCTACAGAATAGTCAACATGGTCATTTTATGATAATGTCAAATGTATTTTAACATTCACTTGTGTGTAATATAATATATTGCAACAAAGTGCAATGTATATATATATATAGGAAAGAACCCATTCTAAACTCACCTGTATATTTTTCACCTGTGTTCTGTTGTTGAGCTTAGTCTTAGCACCAAAACAAACGTCCCTGCCCATGTTGGCGACTGTCAGTGCAGTGTATATTCCACTATGTACATATGCCTGGGAGGGCAGGGAAAACTTCACACCAACACGTGCATGGAACAGTACAACCCTATCCTCTTCCAATGTATTGACGAGGCCTGGTAGACTATGCTGTGCGCCTGGTTATCTGTCACCGTGTTAGAGCTGTGTGGCGAGTGAAGAGACCGCTGTTTATGAAATATCGGTTTGTTGTATTACGCTGTATGCACGCTTGGCGAAACTCTTTCAATCCTAGCTCTCATTCATGCGAGGTTTCATCACACAGCGACAAACCCCTTCCGTCTCGCGTGAGGTGTGAACACTTGCGAGCAACAGAAAGGACAACATCACAGGTGGTACCTCTTATTTTAAAAGGTCAAACAAACCGTAAGGTTAAAACGTCTTTTTATAAACATGATATCGCCACTGGGCGAGAATGATCGCTGTCTGTGTCCGGCGAACCCTCTTAAAATAGACCGGGAAGATAGTCTCTTTTGAATAAATTTATCAAGACTCAGGTAAAACCGGAAAGGTATCGCATATGTAATACCGGTGTGTTTGCTTTTCAAAAGTTCCTTACCTGAGAATTCAAACTGATAGAATAAGAGTTGAAAGGTCAACGACTGTTATTGACAAGTCGCATAAAGTGTTTTGGAATTTCGATTTCTGAGGCAAAAGGTGATCTCAATTGTCTTGCTAAGAGCGTTGAATGGAAGGTAAATATCAATGAAGCATTAGTACAAAGGATCAAAAGAAAAAGAAAGATTAGTACAGTGAGAGGACGATGACGTTACATCACCAGATCCCCGGATGTATTGCGTCCCCGAGCACAATTTGGGACAGCACGTCACTGTTCGGCAAAATAACACTTTCCAAAACTGTCCGATTCTTGCCAACTGATTGGCTATTGGATCGGTTGTCATGGTTATACCAGACAACAGAATGGTTTCTTCAAGAATATCGAAAATATATAATTGCCTTCCAACTCATAAATGAAATAAACCAGGAGACGCGTGCGGTTCGATAAGGATGGCCAAGATCAGCATTCCAAATGTGATTACTTAGTGATCTTTTGCTCCAGACGGCAAATAAAAAACCGGGGCCAGCGTAAGGCAAGAAAACTCGACTGATGACGTGGGCTGTCTAAACTGATCATTTCCGTCTTTAATGTAATAAAGATGGGGATTGCAGTCGTCTGGGTTTTCATATAACAATAAAGATGTCTACCCTTCTTATAAAGATGAAGTGGCATCACATTTGCAAAGAAAATATTGTCATTCCATCAGGTTCATAAATTTATGTTGCACCAGATATTTGTTTATTCAAACAACTTGTTCAGATCTGTGCTTCTGAGTAAATTTGATTCATGCTTATTCAAATGTCCGTGAACTATTATTCTTTTATAAAGTCGGTCCAACGGGAGCGTTCGATACACATGTTTTAAATGAAACATCTGTGACAATGTAAACAGACATAGACAAGCTTGTAATCTGACTTATACTGAGGCAGCTGGTGATACCAGTACTGCTGGGACAGCTAGTGATGTATTGTTACGTGCGGGGTTCTTCAATAAGGACAGACAGTTCTAACCCAGAGCTGTCTAATATTTACAATTTCATTTTTGTTTTTGCAGTCAGATAATTGACGTTTACATTATCTCGTGTGATCTTTTAAAAGTCACTTATCTTACTCAGAAAGTACTATCTTACAAAGTTGCTTAACTGACTAATTTTTTTTTTTAAATTGTTGCTTGATTAAAACGATCTCATCGAGAAATGTACTACATTTTTTGTATTTTTAGGATGTGACGTCAGACAAGTTTAGTGCTCGTTACTATACCTGTCGGCTCTGATGTTGTTTACCTTGTTCCTATTTGGAACGTGATATGACTACTTGGATAAACCAAGGTTTATATGGCGGATGTCGTCCATAAAACAGAAGACGCTTATCTTCCGGATCATCTGGTCTTATTATTGTCCTTTTTCCAGGAAACTCTGTGTAAATTTTATGTTTTTAATGGTTTGCCATAGTTTTACTGAAACTGACTATAGTTTATGATTCCATTTAAATGTCAGTATAGATGTTTTTCTCGAAACAAAGGAATATATCATTATATTAGTTTAATCTTTTCAAAAACAAACACATTTTAATAATGTTTGTCGTGCTTCTGCTATTTTATATTTTCTTTTTTTTTCAGAAATATTTCATGGATACGGCAGGGTGTTATCAACAATTATTTACAGTTATTTATCCAGTTTAGCTAATGTAAAACGAAACCATTTATATATATATATGCGTGGGTGTGTGTGTTTATAGAATTAGCAATGCTATTGCGTTGGCTATCTTATATGCTTTGCTAACCTTCCCCCAACTCCACCCCCCCAACCAACCACCTAAACGTTTGCCTGCATATCTGAAAAATCAATTATGTGTTTACCTTGAAAATTTTGATAAAGATATATGCCCACATATGTTAAGGTTTTTGGAGCCCCTCCTCGTTCCCTACCGTCGCTACCTCCTCCCCTCCCTCTTGCTGTCTGGATATCAAAGTCTCCAATCTCATTCATTTTAAGTGTATAACACTTATCGAAATTCGAGTTTAAATGATCTAGATTTCCATTGCGATTTCCATATATCATTAGTTTCTACGCCAGACTGAGGTCGTGTACGTTAGATTAAGGCTAACCTTTATTTAGGCTGTAGAAACCGGAGCCGAGACGCTAGGCAGAGATGTTATCTCGCTATGCAGGTGTAAGTTTAGAGTGTGTGGTGTCACTAGGAATACCATGGCCGATAGTTCTCATACCTGGCGTAGAACAAAATTAAATCAGACTTATGTAACTGCGACATGGCTGACTTAAATCAAATTCTGCAGTGTGGTGCATTCCATCAAATTAAAGATTTTTCACCAATGTCAATGCCCTCTGGAGTGCAGAACAAATTAACCAGGCGAGTCTATCAAACCATTCTTTGTTAAAACGTAATCCGGCATTCTCTTTCATTGCGTTAGATGTTAAATCGGAATAGAAAATTTTGTGAACAGAGTTCGGAAGACACAATCTCAATGTTTCTGAACCGTCGCATACATTACATTTCAGATTACTACCTGTATATTGTGTACTCAAACGGAGTTTGTATAACCATCAAGTGACCAATACTGAAATGTGGACCTGCCCCAAACAAACATGGGTAGACTAAGTAAACAAAATGGTGGTAGAAAGTCGAGTGGACGACATGACCGCTCCTAAGGATACAAATCAATTAATGGATGTTGTTTAAACTCTCCTGATTAAGACGTAATTAATACCATACTTGACGGATGTTGGTAGGTTTCATTTGCACATGTGCAATAAAGACAAAGACAAACAAAAAGACAAAGAAAAAAAAAACAGGTTGGGTGGCAGTTAACTTTGAAACTTGCTGAATATTGTGGAGACGTTGGAGAAATGGTGAAAGTTCCTTATCAAAACTGCTTTTGAATGTTTACCTTCGCACTGATGACTGAGAAATAAGATTGTAAGCAGCACACAGGTGAAAACAAGAAAGAGTTGTCTCCAAATCTGACTGGGCTGACCGATAAGGTTGATTTAAATATGGCCCTCATGATTGGTCACACCTAGTCAGCGTGATTTGACCCTCGAGGTTGATAAGATCAAATGCTGTCAATGTTAACACGCTATCATGTGAGCCGTAGACTAATAGATAACGATTTGGTCACCCACTCTAGTCTTTAAAGAGTTGTCGGCCCTGCTACACATCGACATTCCAGTACGTTGACACATAATAACGGATTATGGATAAGGCAGGACATACAAGTCACGGCAATCGTGACCTAATGATGTCCACGTCCATCGTGACCTAACGATGTCCACGTCCATCGTGACCTAATGATGTCCACGTCCATCGTGACCTTATGATGTCCACGTCCATCGTGACCTAAAGATGTCCACGTCCATCGTGACCTAATGATGTCCACGTCCATCGTGACCTTATGATGTCCACGTCCATCGTGACCTAACGATGTCCACGTCCATCGTGACCTAATGATGTCCACGTCCATCGTGACCTTATGATGTCCACGTCCATCGTGACCTAAAGATGTCCACGTCCATCGTGACCTAATGATGTCCACGTCCATCGTGACCTAACGATGTCCACGTCCATCGTGACCTAATGATGTCCACGTCCATCGTGGCCTAACGATGTCGACGGACCAATGCAGTGCCTTCAGCATATATAATGATATATAAAAATGATTACATGTAAAAACCCAGGTGAATAGTATACTATGTCATCCCAAATTTATTTGGGACGCGTGAAAATCCTACCTACTCGCCTAGAGAAGTAACCCTTTTTACAAACTCAATCGTTAGCGCAGGGCTGTCTGGTTCGATCTCTATCGGCTGATTTGATAGATGATAATGATATGTTTCATGTTTAAGAGTGGTTGACAAGATGCAAACACAACACGACATCTTAGTGATATTTCATACTAGCACCTGAGAGAGAGGTATGGCTAGATTTGAAGATTATTTTTTATAGAAAATCAAATATTCCGACCAATGGTGTTCACGGCAATCAATGCAATGATATGGAGAACACGTTGTAGTAGGCATTAAGCGAAGGCCTAATTTGATGAAACTACAACTTAATTATTGAGACAATGGCACGAATACATGTACATACGTCTTGAGGTTCTTATTATCGCTCTCGAAATATCATAACAGTACACACAAAATGACATTATTCATGCGGACACGTTTCAAGAAATCACTCGGATTGTCTTTTCTTTACAAACGTAGCTATTAGACAGGCTCCATTTCAATGGATTTATCCACAACTCATTGGGACTTACCAAGCAAACTTGGGGGAGAGTCGGTATTACGGAAGCGCAAGTACGTAAAGAGTCTCTACTCGCGAGGCGCACTTGGTGAAGAGCGTGGAGAGTCACTACTAACGAGGCGCATTGGTAAAGAGCCTCTGCTAACGAGGCGCATTTGGTAAAGAGTCTCTACTAACGAGGCGCACTTGGTATAGAGTCTCTACTAACGAGGCGCACTTGGTATAGAGTCTCTACTAACGAGGCGCACTTGGTAAAGAGTCTCTACTAACGAGGCGGACTTGGTATAGAGTCTCTACTAACGAGGCGCACTTGGTGGGGTGTAGGTTCTAACGATTCCGCCGAGTCAATCTTACAAATGACACTCGACATTATACAGAATAGTTCATTACCATTCTGATAATAACAGGCTACACCATTACATTGAGAGCGATGTCATGTGATCGGTAGAGGTACATTGTCCCTGGACCTGGACCACCCCTGAAGAAACGTACATTACACTGCAAGTTTCTAATTTTCCTGTCTAAATTGTTTCCACGCCTGTATTTTTGAAAGTCGGCAACAGATAATTACCTCATTTTGACGAGTGTCAACACAGATTGCACATTGCCCCAGACGTAAGGTTCCCTGTGTGAGGCGAGTCTTCCATCACAGCATACTAATACATCATTCCAGATACTGGGGATGTAGTAGAGACATTGCAGAAACGAGGGGGCATCACGGTTTAAAACACAGACCTAGCTAGCGCTTCATTCATAACACACAGCACTTGGAGGTGCTTCGGGAAGTACATAGAAATGTATGATGCGCTCAAGTCAGAAAATATGAATCAAGGCGTCACTACAGTTCTGATCAAAACCAAAGTGGTGCTAGTCATAAACATAGATAGCGACACTTTAGTCAGAAATAAAAACCATGCGTCACAATAACCACAAAAACACTAAATCTGTTATCATCTGTGTTGGAACAACAACAACAATAGCCAAAGTGGCGCTAGAGTAATAAACAGGAACCGATGTCATGCGTCCGGGAGAAAAAAATAAGGATATTTGTGACGATCTGTGAATGTTTGAAGGTAACTAGGGTTCAGTATGTAAACTGACAGAAATGTGACAAATGAAAATAAATATAAGAAGGAGTAAACATGAGGAAGGGACACCACCACGAATCTGTACCATCAAGTAACTACTGGGACAACCGTTCATCAGAAATATCCATCGGACAGCGAAAAAAGATAACAGTCGACAACAAATCAAAGTCCAAAATGAACAGAATCCTCGGCTTTATGTTCAGAACATTCACCTGTATAGACAAGGTGGACAATGTTGCTGACTTTGTTTAGAACACGTCGGACAGGTACGATAGAAAGCCACAGGTTAATATCTAGTCTGAGGGAAATGCCCTGCCCACAGAGACTATAACGTCTTGGCCTTCCCTGCCTTGAGTACAGGGGAAAGTGTACTGACATAAAGTCATAGAAATCACCGACATCGAACAGCACGATAAAACGTTTCCAATCACCATCTACCGTGGAACTAGAAACTGCAACTGAAAATGGTTAAACGTCGAGTGAACCATTTCAGTTATACATTTAATACTAGTGTCGTGGGGACCTGGACTATCATCATCAGTAGATAGTTTTAAACACAATCAAAATATCGGTTAGACTGCTGTATCAAGTGGTTGATAAATATAAGGCAGCCAAATCGATAAAAATACAACGTGATGTGAACTATGTGAAAATACATTCCGACGAAAAGTCGGTCAGCGCGAGGACAATCAAACAGTTCTTTATCGCATGATCGAGTACTGTCTAACTTTTTGTAAACAAGAAGGCTACTGACGACTCTCACCAACTTAATTAGACAAGATTAGGACGGGGAACCGTCTTCAAGAATATTCAATACCGAGGCTTCGTAACAACGGTTATATCCCACTAAGGTCGGCTCTCTCGCGTCGCCAGAACACGTTCGCTAGTGAAACTGAAACAGGTGCGACATAATGTGCTTATTAGCCCAAGGAGAAATAACCTTTTAAAATGTACGATATTATTTTATGTGTTCATTCTATGTTTTTCTCAGAATAATGTGATATAAAACTGACAAACCTCCACGTTTCACATGATCTTGTTTTTCGTCCTGAATAAAGACATTCCTACAGATTCAGGGTTTACGAAGTCAACTTCCTTCTAACTCCATAAATGACATTCTCATATTTCTATAATTTGTGAACAAACGTCCACTTAATTCAGCACATCTTTCAATATAATTATGTCCTTGTAATTCCATAGCTTGAAGTCGGTCTTTATATTATAATTTATAACGATGTCTGAAAGGTTTCAACATGTAAACTGATATCCGATATATAATAATGCATATCTTCTCAAACACTATCTGCTATCAATTACTATTTCTTGTGTTCGAACATGTTCTCGTATATTCGCCGATTAATTAGAGCGCACCTGTATTTTAGATCATAACTTTCCTGAAGTTTATACGAAGAAATAATCTATTTACTTCAAGAGTATCATTAGCTGTTTGTGATATCCCTGTTAATTATGGTACCCTAAGGAGCGAGAGCGCTTCACATTCCAGGTATTGTGCTGGTGGCATGTCAAGGTCAGAGGTCAATGATGGTGGAAACATGATACACACGCAATGTTTACATTCCAAATGTAATTACCTGCATACCAGGTATACAGTATATATACGTACATTAATAAAATTTTCAACAGACGGTTCTCAAATTAAGAAAAAAAATTAGCACTACTTATATGCACAATATATAATCACAAATTGGGCGTGTCAAATATCTTAATTCAGATACTAAATCATGTGCAAAATATAATATCGTCTCCAGAATACATGTATGTTTTGACATATGAATACTTAGATGCACAAAAATATAGCTACATCACGGGGATTGATATCGTTTTCGGAATATTGTAACCGAGGTCATCATTTATTTCAATGCTTCCGCTAGGATTCGAATCCAGAGCCTCTGACTTTCCAATCTGACGTTCAACCAGTCGAGCTAAAGAGAAGTTCTTTTCAGCTGAGCGGTATATTGTGGCTAGTATTTTACCAGGGTTACATACTCCAAATCCGCAGTAAGTAATTTCCTCGAGTCCCTACATGGACGACAAGGTAACAGTGGTAATGGTTTATTTCAATGACTCCACTAGGATTCGAACCAAGAACCTCTGGCTTACCGGTCTTGCGTTCAAATTAATCGAGCTTAAGAGACGGTCTCTGTAACCGAGCTGTATATCGTGGCTGGTATTTTACCATGGAAACATCCCATTGAATACACAAAAATATAAGATAATTCGGATTTCTGTTGGTATGTCAAATCTATCCGTAGTTTTTTATTCCTAACGACAGTGTGATCTACATGACTAAGGAGTTGCTGTGTTGTAACATTTGTGTGTGACATTACAGTAAAAACATATACTTTTGTCACATCAGTAAGTTATCATAATACCTTAAGTTATCTACAAATCAAAACTGAAGTTATGAATCTGTGATGACGTGATTTAAATGTTACAACAATACAAAGGTGAGCTCTCCTATCGTGAGAACACAAATGTTATCTAGTAGAATCGTATTTTTACCAGCTTGTCGTATTTTATGTTCGTTTTGTTGATGTTTAGACGACTTTTAAGACTTAATGGGTCCAGTGGCGTCACGTGACACATCATCAGTCACCGACAACCTCCGGCAACATTTGGCCTTCCTCTTTAGTGTTTATATACATATTTTTTCCGTAAATAAGTCGGGTCTAGTTTACATAACACATTATACTACTGTGTCTGTAAATACCGGGTGTAAAATATTTCTGATTGTAAGATATTTCCTTAACTTCTCCTATTTACTGATATTAATACAAGTTAACATTAACGACACTTCCCCATTGGAACAGATGTACTGTAATTACGAGGGTTTAAACAAATGTATAGTAAGTGGTCCAACATCCTAACGTCCCCGGGTATTTGGTAATCACGGGTCAGGGGGTTATGTTTGATGGAGGTCCAACCATACAGGAAGAGGATTCCCAGGTGACACAGCTCTTGATTACCAGGTCCCTGTGGTTGAGGCAAATCTAGCTAGGTGTCCGTGTAAAAGACTGGGGTCTAAATATGTTTAACAGAATCGCATGTCCCTGTGTATGGAAAAGGTCAACACACGTCGTAATTATGTGTCGGATAGGCCTGTGGGCTTATGACAGATATATCCCACACGTTTGAGTGTTACTCACTACCACAACTTCCTACCTGACACAGGTGACAATTGTTGTGTACGAAATAGGGACCAACGCTAAACAATACCGGCCTCCTCGACACTTGGTTTTCACTGTAAACGGTACATTCCATACATATTTACGTGAAAGATAACCCAAGTATCGATATCAGTGCATGGGTCAACAAGTCCGAGTCAAGAGGGAGTGCAGTTTGCACGAGTCTTCATAACGCTACATGTTTGCCACTGTTCAAATATCTTCCTAGTTTTGCTATTGAGAACGACTTGATCCCATCAGTCCACTGTTGTGGTTAGTTTCTGTGTTAAACAACACCAACTGATTCTGATTGTTTAAGTCGTTAATAGGGAAACAATCAGTCTGAAGATTTTTAGTAAATTATAGACTCGTTCTTGAGTTGCCAATTAAAGCAATCACTCTTGAGTTCTGATGTAAAACTCCGAGTCAACGAGTAAAGCTGCTATCCTTGAGATTGAAAGTGTGTTAACCACCTTGACTCATTAACAATTAACAATAAATGACGAGATTATAGTCTATTGTCGATATTGTTGTCTGTGATAATGAAGTACCGACAAAACAATTGTGTAGTGTTAATTATCGAGGGCATCTGCTATCACGATACAGGCTTTACAGAGAAGTCTATTTATAGCAAAAGGTATGGCATGGACTAAACAAAAAACTTGTTCATGGGCACCATCATTAAAGAGAGGGAACAAAACTGGTCATCTCAAAGACAGGGAATCTTAATCTGACTTACCAACTCCGGACATTGTCAAATTGGGTCTGTGTTTCCCAGTAAACGGCCATTACTCTGTCTTCGTTGGAATGCTGAACATATATAATTATAGTAATGGTATGTGGCAGGTGCTGAATCCCGACTCCGAGATAGGTGAGGGTTAACGACAAACACAAGTCCTAAAGTGTCACGTTATGATCCAACAATCTAGGTATCCTTAAAGCTGATCTGTGATTATCCCGAGAACCGCGTCTTCACCGCCAATCTTCTATCTAATTGTTTAACATTATTACACACGCTATACCTACAATCCAATTGATAACACACTCTTTTGTGAAGAAAACATCCAGTTTACATCAACCACAAAAAGTACAAATATTATCTGGGTTGAATCGCTAGGAATACAAATCGTCCACGAGGTGTACGGGGGAGTCAATGGGTAACGAGAAGACGAGCCATCTTCTCAACCAGCCGAGCGTGACAGTCTACCGTCCTCACCTGTACAACAGAACAATCATGTTAAACTACACAAAAACTATTTCTCTTTACATTTTTATATCTGAAGCATGAACGAAATACAACGGAACAAAACGAGGGCATCAGCTGTTCATAAGTTTACTAACTCCGGTTGTTCCCAGAGACACCAGGCCTGTGTCTCTGTGTATACAAATAAAAGAGAGTTAACAACAGAAGATCTATATATATAATCGTTTAAGCTACAAATGGAGGGCGGAACAATCGCTAATCTACAAGTGATTGAATACTGCAGCATTCCGACCCATTATGACAGATGCAGCCCTGCTTACACCCTTCTTGTTGCCGTAAATTATACACTACTGTCTTTTTCACCAAACGTGGTCTTCTGCAGCGTCTCGTTTTCAAAATAGTGCTGTCTTACTGAAGTGTCTTGTCATGACTGTCCTCGTGTGTATTGCCTTTCTGAAGCACTTTGTTTTCCAATATATATTATCCTAATCCGATGTTGTTTTGTACTGTCCCGCCAATTTAGTGCTGTGTTCAAGTGTTTAGTTCCAGGATGCATTCTTTTGTCATTACCTATCCTGAAGAGTTATGTCTTCCTAAAAACGCTATCTTTATTCTAGTGTCTAATACAACAGATGCTGTCTTTATATGTCTTTCCTCTCAATAGTTTGTTATGTCTTCTCCAGCTGTGCCTAATTTACATATTTTGCGTTTTGTGGTCAGTGTTTCACGCGTTATTTTTCTACGCTATGGTGTTAAGTTATAAAGTTTTACTGTCTTGGAATGCTCGATAACATAAAAACATGATTGACGTTCACCTCTATCTAGAAGTCCCAATATTATATTGGTCTTCTAGACCCACACTTGATCATCTCGGCAGCTTGATGAGCTTGGATACACGCATATAATAGTCATAACTCGTATATATGTTACTTAACCAATATAGATTTACAGACACTTAACCACTAATGAAACCAATAAATATACAACATACAGTTAGGATTCCTCGTTACCAACAGTACATACCTTGTCCATAGACAGTAAAAACTTACTTACATTTCTCCAGAAATAAAGTCAAAATGATTGATATCCGTACATTTGTAGGTACACAACGAGTAGACACTGACCACAAATACAAAATCCAGATAAATAGGGAATACACCGGCTACACTGCCTGGCGTCCACCACCGTACTGGGGAAAACCGGAACAGAGTAGAGGTAGGGGACAGGTTAATTGGCTGATGGAACGGTATTTGTCAGGTGTATTGTGAAGTCATGCATGACATCATTTGTACCTGTGATATGGAAGCCATTGCTATGAACCGTGGCGATAATATTGCCCCCGCAAGGCCAGAGAGGTTACCGGTAAACGCCATGACATGTGAAGCGCGGTCAGCTTTACATCAGTATAGAAATATGTAGCGACACGTTGAGTAGAAACAAGTCACATTCCTTTACCTTTTCTCATTTAAAATTAATCTTTGGTTCATAACAGTATGCCAGAAGCATTGAAAATATACCGTCTTCGGCAAATACGCAGCGACCAAGAAAAATGTTAGGTAGCTAAATTAGAGAATTCCGACTGAGGAGAGCTATCGTTGAAGTGACTCTAACACCCATTACGAGTTTTAAGTTTCTGATTTTGACTCACAAAAATGTATTCTTAATTCACATGTAAGTAACACTCTCTTACACATTGATCTACAGTCATGTTATGGTAAATAAAGAAGGCTGATACTCATTGTGAGCCACTAAAGTGACGTGAATATGCGGCGACAAAACACACATAATACGGGGTAATTGTGGTACAAGCTGTCCATGGTCGGGTGCGGACCTGGAGGGGAAGTTCTGTCAGCACAAAACTATGTGGTGTAACGGACTAGTGAGATAAGGGGTCGTGCTGTGTTTATTGGGGACGAAGTGTCGATTGCATCGCCCGACCTGTCTCGGAGACGCCCCGTTATCAGAGCGATACCTACATCCCGCTGTTGCCCCAGGGTACCGCCTTTTTGTGTGTGGTCGTTCCTTCCCCGGGGCGGGTCGTGTGGCGATCCCAACACCGAGGTCGGGTCATGCTGCCGACCCTTTCTGCTGTTACAGCAATGGACATCGGTGAACAATGGCAAGCATCCTAATGGTTCAAATTAAGTTACCCCCTTTCCCCTCTCAAGGAAAAAAATCGTATCGTTGTGAAACGGTCGGTATTCAGTTAGCTGTAAATCCTCGGCCTAACCATTGTTTGAAGTATATCGGGTGGGGCTAAAAAGATGACTCCTTCTTCCACAAAATCCTGATACACACGCGAGCTGTTTTGTCCTTGGAAACTGATACGTTCTGCCTGGTACGTGCTCTGTACGAACTAATCTATTTGTTCGCTGCTATTTGATAATATACAAAAGAGAACCAAACAAACACACAGTCGGTGGAGTTTTGAGACAGATGAAAAGATCGCGATAAAACCCGCAAATAATACGGTGTATTGACACTAAGGATGTATGTAAAGATGCCAGTATTTCTAACGCCATTGTTCGGGGACAATTTAATTGTAAGATAATATATGGTTTAGTCTTCAGAGGAATTGCACGAGCGAAAACAAATGTACACGACCAGTCCTGTTTGACATGACCTTCCCCGTCTTCTACCGGCAATCTAAATTTGACTTAGAAAACGAACAGTATTCTAAAGAAGGCATATGTTTCTATATCTTATATGTTATCATAATTTTCCGAGCTAAATAACACAAAGCGAAAACCTGACTTCCACCCCCTCCCCCATCCTCCAAATACTCCTGCAGAATAATAAAATATGTAAGTGATATATGTATTCGGATGTCAAATTTCAGTTTAAGTTCAATGTTCATTGTTTCTCTTCACCGACCTAGCTTTAAAATAAAGTTAATTAAATTTTTTAAGTATGTCATTGAATTTCTATAATAGTTCGAGCCCGATTTCTCAAAAGCCGCGTAGGTCGGTCGTGGCGCTGTAATGTGAACACGTACGACTCAACAATTGTATAGTACCATAGGAAAGAGAGCAATTTAAGAACCACAATAATCACATAATCGCTGAACTTTGCCAATTATCCGATTTTTCCACACCGAGGTGCGCTCGTGTGCATGTGCGAGAACGACCCGAAATGTCCATTATAACACATACCGAGGATTTTTTAAGGTCGATCACGCGACGGAACCATATATTGACAATTTTAAGTGATAAAAATATTGACTGCTGGAATAATGTAATCAAATGGGGATGATTCACGTTTACGTCAGTTCAAAGGTAGGTCTCTGGTGTAGAATAAACTGGTCACAGACGCCAGTGATTGGTGTGAGGTATCGATTAGTTTCGATTATCGATTGAAGAGGAATGTTACTTAAGTATATTTAATGTATAAATGCCTTTACAAACATAGATGTATCTGACGCCGATTATAAATGTCATTCACAAACATCACATTCCTGAATTCGTAATGAACCGTATCCTATATCTTACCTTAAGTATGAATTATCCATACCTCTCACTAACTTAGTAGGTCGATACTGTCAAGGACAATTTTTTCATGTTCAAGCCAAGAGGCATCTGTTTGATTGATAATTCACATGTAAATAGTTTTACATGCCAGAAATATCTGTATGTAACAAACACATCCATATTCAGTATAACACACTTGATACATGCATGCCACACACCTGATACATGTGTCATGCCTCACACGTTGCACATGTGTAGTAACCCATCAGTCGGAGTAGGTGAAAATACACATACATCATCATATTGCACATGTAAATATGTCATCACACATCCTACACGGACCTATTTTTTTCTTTCCGTGACCGCTCAAAAAATCCGAAATAGAAATTCACTTTTTTATATGACGTGATGACTAAAGTACCATGCCTGTAACTTTCATACATTTTTCAGAAACTGGAACAAAATGGCTCATAGATCGATTTCCAATATTTCCAATATGTTATATATATATATATATATACTTGATACCGATGGTTACATTCACAGTGAAATTAAATATCTTAGTCAGTTTCAATTATCACACATTGTACAGACAGATATTGTACAGTTGTGTCATGCAAAAACATCTTAGTACATAACTATCCTGATTGCTTACCTTGCAAATAAGTGTTTGTTCCTGGAGACGTGAGACTTGGCTTTGCGGGGGGGCTCGGCATGTAATACGAAATAACCTTTTTTTCTTTGTATATTCACGACTTACTGCTTCCTCGACCTGCTGCGAAACTCGCCAGTGACAGTAGTAATTTATCATCAATACTCGTTCTCACCTGTAAAATACCTGTCAGCTGGCTCGTTCGGGACACCTTTAAAACATTTTGACACAATCTCCTCTAGTCGGGGACGCTTGACAAAATTCCCTGAATGGACGTTGACAAACCCGCTGTTTGAGGGCATGTGTTGTGGCGAGGTATCAGGATATATTAGGCCTGCGGACACTACGTATATAGTATACATGTATACCGACCAAATCGTCCTTACACTTTGCGAGCATTCATTATTTACCTATAAACATTCCAGAACGTACGTAGCCCGCGACACACATCACTGGTGTTTGTAAGGGACTTTTCACTTATGTTTCGGGTCCTTTCATGGGAATAGATAATTCTAGGTATGTGTTTTTGTAACAAGTGCCCTCCATCAATATTTGTTTCCATACATACAATGAGTAAGGATAAGGAGACCGTTGTGTCTTGATCTGGTTAGTAAAACCTTGACAATAACATCTTAGAGGGATAAAGCCAGCGGTCACTACAGGACAAAGGCATGTGTAAACAAATATAAGTATTACAGATAAGTACCCGACGGACGTTCCGTTCTTGCGGAGAAATCGATCAATGTACTTTTAGTCACAGTGTGACGTATGGTGTAGTTTTAGAAGTCCCGTGGGGTAAACTACTTGTTATCAGTAAGTATTCCATCAAATCTAACAAATAAACAACATGATGTATTGGAAAATAAATTCCTTATTATAAAACTATTGACTTGTAACTGATTAAGTGAAGTTCCTCGTCACAATATTAACAACAGCACAGAATGTGAACAATAAAGTGACATTGGTATGTCAGCAGAAAGGCTTTATAGCTATACCAACCAACCGACACTCACCGAGGCCTCATAGCTATACCAGCTACTCGACACTCACCGAAGCCTTATAGCTATACCAACTAACCGACAATCACCGAGGCCTCATAGCTATACCAACTACCCGACGCTCACTAAGGCTTTATAGCTATACCAACTAACCGACAATCACCGAGGCCTTATAGCTATACCAACTACCCGACACTCACTTAGGCTATATAGCTATACCAACTAACCGACACTCACTAAGGCTTTATAGCTATACCAACTAACCGACACTCACTGAGGCCTTATAGCTATACCAACCAACCGACACTCACCGAGGCCTCATAGCTATACCAACTAACCGACACTCACCGAGGCCTCATAGCTATACCAACTAACCGACACTCACCGAGGCCTCATAGCTATTACAACTAACCGACACTCACTGAGGCCTTATAGCTATACCAACTACCCGACACTCACTTAGGCTATATAGCTATACCAACTAACCGACACTCAGTGAGGCCTTATAGCTATACCAACTAACCGACACTCACTAAGGCTTTATAGCTTTACCAACTAACCGACACTCACTGAGGCCTTATAGCTATACCAACCAACCGACACTCACCGAGGCCTCATAGCTATACCAACTAACCGACACTCACCGAGGCCTCATAGCTATACCAACTAACCGACACTCACCGAGGCCTCATAGCTATTACAACTAACCGACACTCACCGAGGCCTCATAGCTATTACAACTAACCGACACTCACTGAGGCCTCATAGCTATACCAACTACCCGACACTCACCGAGGCCTCATAGCTATACCAACCAACCGACACTCACCGAGGCCTCATAGCTATTACAACTAACCGACGCTCACCGAGGCCTCATAGCTATTACAACTAACCGACGCTCACCGAGGCCTCATAGCTATACCAACTAACCGACGCTCACCGAGGCCTCATAGCTATTACAACTAACCGACGCTCACCGAGGCCTCATAGCTATACCAACTAACCGACACTCACCGAGGCCTCATAGCTATTACAACTAACCGACACTCACCGAGGCCTCATAGCTATTACAACTAACTGACACTCACCGAGGCCTCATAGCTATTACAACTAACCGACGCTCACCGAGGCCTCATAGCTATACCAACTAACCGACACTCACCGAGGCCTCATAGCTATTACAACTAACCGACACTCACCGAGGCCTCATAGCGATTACAACTAACCGACGCTCACCGAGGCCTCATAGCTATACCAACTAACCGACACTCACCGAGGCCTCATAGCTATACCAACTACCCGACACTCACCGAGGCCTTATAGCTATACCATCTACCCGACACTCACAGAGACCTTATAGCTATACCAACTACCCGACACTCACCGAGGCCTTATAGCTATACCAACTAACCGACACTCACCGAGGCCTCATAGCTATACCAACTACCCGACACTCACCGAGGCCTTATAGCTATACCATCTACCCGACACTCACCGAGACCTTATAGCTATACCATCTACCCGACACTCACCGAGACCTTATAGCTACACCAACTACCCGACACTCACCGAGGCCTCATAGCTATACCAACTACCCGACACTCACCGAGGCCTTATAGCTATACCAACTAACCGACACTCACCGAGGCCTTATAGCTATACCAACTACCCGACACTCACCGAGGCCTCATAGCTATACCAACTACCCGACACTCACCGAGGCCTCATAGCTATACCAACTACCCGACACTCACCGAGGTCTTATAGCTATACCAACTACCCGACACTCACCGAGGCCTTATAGCTATACCAGCTACCCGACACTCACCGAGGCCTCATAGCTATACCAACTACCCGACACTCACCGAGGCCTCCTCATAGCTATACCAACTACCCGACACTCACCGAGGCCTCCTCATAGCTATACCAACTACCCGACACTCACCGAGGCCTCATAGCTATACCAACTACCCGACACTCACCGAGGCCTCATAGCTATACCAACTACCCGACACTCACCGAGGCCTCATAGCTATACCAACTACCCGACACTCACCGAGGCCTTATAGCTATACCAACTACCCGACACTCACCGAAGCTGATTCCAGGACTCGGAGAATCATCACTATTCATGAGGGTGTAGGATAGTAAGCCCGGGATATCGGTTTAGGATTGATAGTCCGGGACCACGGGTGACGGTGTAAGGATAATAAGCCCGGTGTAGCCGTAAAGCTCAGTAAGACAGAAGAAGTAGAGGGCATGTACACCCACTTTCTCTCTTCAGGACTTCCGGGAAAAATGGTCATCCGTTGTGATTATTTTCATGATGAAATTGATAGTAAAATGGAATTTTCAAACAAAAGTGCTGTTTTTTTATTTCTACTTGAGCTGATCGAGATGTCTCGGCTGTTTGACGGTTTTGTGTTGTCGAATAAAGTTAACGTATCACATTTCTCAAGTCGTCATAGATATGTTATGTCGTTTTGATAAATTGAAAAAAAGAAAACTCAGAAAACGAGTTTCATGCCAGAGTTATGAGGACGAGATTCGAGAGGAGGTTAAATAGGTTGAGTGATGTAAAGTCTCCGACAGACAAAAGACGTGGCAGGGGAATCGATCGACGTCTTACGTTACAGAACGGGTACCGCTGTCACCGCGGCGCCAGATCACGTGACAGCCAATTTTATTTCATCGCTTATCCCGCTGTTTGTATTTGTAAAACATTTCATAGGCGTCTTTTTGTATGAAAATGTCCTATTTACGGATAACTGCAAGTATTTAACTTGCCGACGGCGATCTCAGAGATTAAGTACACCGGTTCAATCAGACCAATTATCTCTAGCCTGTGCTACTATGTCCGAAAAAAAACCCCGTACATTTTACAGCTAATGTGTTTTCATATTTCAACTGTTAATATAAAATGGGGCCAAAACTCATTAAGCTAGAGGTTTCTATCTGCGATCAACAAAAATGGTTAAAAGGTTTTTGATCTGTCACCAGAGGAAAGTGTTTATAGAATCGCATCTCAGCATCGACTAATTTCGTCCATGTTCAAAAAAAATTATGCAATCATAGAATATACTTTCGAAATGTAATAAAATTTCCATTACTTTGGAAACTTGAAAATTGCCTCAGTAATGTAATAGAGACATTTGACAAGTAATAACACATCCCAGTAGTACAACATTTGACAAGTAATAACACATCTCAGTAGTACAACATTTGACAAGTAATAACACATCCCAGTAGTACAACATTTGACAAGTAATAACACATCCCAGTAGTACAATGTTTGACAAGTAATAACACATCCCAGTAGTACAACATTTGACAAGTAATAACACATCCCAGTAGTACAACATTTGACAAGTAATAACACATCCCAGTAGTACAACATTTGACAAGTAATAACACATCCCAGTAATACAACATTTGACAAGTAATAACACATCCCAGTAGTACAACATTTGACAAGTAATAACACATCTCAAGTACAACATTTGACAAGTAATAACACATCCCAGTAGTACAACATTTGACAAGTAATAACACATCCCAGTAGTACAACATTTGACAAGTAATAACACATCCCAGTAGTACAACATTTGACAAGTAATAACACATCCCAGTAGTACAACATTTGACAAGTAATAACACATCCCAGTAGTACAACATTTGACAAGTAATAACACATCCCAGTAGTACAACATTTGACAAGTAATAACACATCCCAGTAGTACAACATTTGACAAGTAATAACACATCCCAGTAGTACAACATTTGACAAGTAATAACACATCTCAGTAATACAACATTTGACAAGTAATAACACATCCCAGTAGTACAACATTTGACAAGTAATAACACATCCCAGTAGTACAACATTTGACAAGTAATAACACATCCCAGTAGTACAACATTTGACAAGTAATAACACACATTTGACAAGTAATAACACATCCCAGTAGTACAACATTTGACAAGTAATAACACATCCCAGTAGTACAACATTTGACAAGTAATAACACATCCCAGTAGTACAACATTTGACAAGTAATAACACATCCCAGTAGTACAACATTTGACAAGTAATAACACATCCCAGTAGTACAACATTTGACAAGTAATAACACATCCCAGTAGTACAACATTTGACAAGTAATAACACATCCCAGTAGTACAACATTTGACAAGTAATAACACATCCCAGTAGTACAACATTTGACAAGTAATAACACATCCCAGTAGTACAACATTTGACAAGTAATAACACATCCCAGTAGTACAACATTTGACAAGTAATAACACATCTCAGTACTACAACATTTGACAAGTAATAACACATCCCAGTAGTACAACATTTGACAAGTAATAACACATCTCAGTAGTACAACATTTGACAAGTAATAACACATCCCAGTAGTACAACATTTGACAAGTAATAACACATCCCAGTAGTACAACATTTGACAAGTAATAACACATCTCAGTAGTACAACATTTAGTACAATGTACAACATTGACAAGTAATAACACATCTCAGTAGTACAACATTTGACAAGTAATAACACATCCCAGTAGTACAACATTTGACAAGTAATAACACATCCCAGTAGTACAACATTTGACAAGTAATAACACATCCCAGTAGTACAACATTTGACAAGTAATAACACATCTCAAGTACAACATTTGACAAGTAATAACACATCTCAGTAGTACAACATTTGACAAGTAATAACACATCCCAGTAGTACAACATTTGACAAGTAATAACACATCCCAGTAGTACAACATTTGACAAGTAATAACACATCCCAGTAGTACAACATTTGACAAGTAATAACACATCTCAGTAATACAACATTTGACAAGTAATAACACATCCCAGTAGTACAACATTTGACAAGTAATAACACATCCCAGTAGTACAACATTTGACAAGTAATAACACATCCCAGTAGTACAACATTTGACAAGTAATAACACATCTCAGTAGTACAACATTTGACAAGTAATAACACATCCCAGTAGTACAACATTTGACAAGTAATAACACATCCCAGTAGTACAACATTTGACAAGTAATAACACATCCCAGTAGTACAACATTTGACATTTTTGACAAGTAATAACACATCCCAGCAAGTACAACATTTGACAAGTAATAACACATCCCAGTAGTACAACATTTGACAAGTAATAACACATCCCAGTAGTACAACATTTGACAAGTAATAACACATCTCAGTAATACAACATTTGACAAGTAATAACACATCCCAGTAGTACAACATTTGACAAGTAATAACACATCCCAGTAGTACAACATTTGACAAGTAATAACACATCCCAGTAGTACAACATTTGACAAGTAATAACACATCCCAGTAGTACAACATTTGACAAGTAATAACACATCCCAGTAGTACAACATTTGACAAGTAATAACACATCAACATTTGACAAGTAATAACACATCCCAGTAGTACAACATTTGACAACATTTGACAAGTAATAACACATCCCAGTAGTACAACATTTGACAAGTAATAACACATCCCAACAGTAGTACAACATTTGACAAGTAATAACACATCCCAGTAGTACAACATTTGACATTTGACAAGTAATAACACATCAGTAGTACAACATTTGACAAGTAATAACACATCCCAGTAGTACAACATTTGACAAGTAATAACACATCCCAGTAGTACAACATTTGACAAGTAATAACACATCCCAGTAGTACAACATTTGACAAGTAATAACACATCCCAGTAGTACAACATTTGACAAGTAATAACACATCCCAGTAGTACAACATTTGACAAGTAATAACACATCCCAGTAGTACAACATTTGACAGTAATAACACATCCCAGTACAACATTTGACAAGTAATAACACATCCCAGTAGTACAACATTTGACAAGTAATAACACATCCCAGTAGTACAACATTTGACAAGTAATAACACATCCCAGTAGTACAACATTTGACAAGTAATAACACATCCCAGTAGTACAACATTTGACAAGTAATAACACATCCCAGTAGTACAACATTTGACAAGTAATAACACATCCCAGTAGTACAACATTTGACAAGTAATAACACATCTCAGTAATACAACATTTGACAAGTAATAACACATCCCAGTAGTACAACATTTGACAAGTAATAACACATCTCAAGTACAACATTTGACAAGTAATAACACATCCCAGTAGTACAACATTTGACAAGTAATAACACATCCCAGTAGTACAACATTTGACAAGTAATAACACATCCCAGTAGTACAACATTTGACAAGTAATAACACATCACAGTAGTACAACATTTGACAAGTAATAACACATCCCAGTAGTACAACATTTGACAAGTAATAACACATCCCAGTAGTACAACATTTGACAAGTAATAACACATCCCAGTAGTACAACATTTGACAAGTAATAACACATCCCAGTAGTACAACATTTGACAAGTAATAACACATCCCAGTAGTACAACATTTGACAAGTAATAACACATCCCAGTAGTACAACATTTGACAAGTAATAACACATCCCAGTAGTACAACATTTGACAAGTAATAACACATCCCAGTAGTACAACATTTGACAAGTAATAACACATCCCAGTAGTACAACATTTGACAAGTAATAACACATCCCAGTAGTACAACATTTGACAAGTAATAACACATCCCAGTAGTACAACATTTGACAAGTAATAACACATCCCAGTAGTACAACATTTGACAAGTAATAACACATCCCAGTAGTACAACATTTGACAAGTAATAACACATCCCAGTAGTACAACATTTGACAAGTAATAACACATCCCAGTAGTACAACATTTGACAAGTAATAACACATCCCAGTAGTACAACATTTGACAAGTAATAACACATCCCAGTAGTACAACATTTGACAAGTAATAACACATCCCAGTACAATAACATTTGACAAGTAATAACACATCCCATTTGACAAGTAATAACACATCCCAGTAGTACAACATTTGACAAGTAATAACACATCCCAGTAGTACAACATTTGACAAGTAATAACACATCCCAGTAGTACAACATTTGACAAGTAATAACACATCCCAGTAGTACAATGTTTGACAAGTAATAACACATCCCAGTAGTACAACATTTGACAAGTAATAACACATCCCAGTAGTACAATGTTTGACAAGTAATAACACATCCCAGTAGTACAACATTTGACAAGTAATAACACATCCCAGTAGTACAACATTTGACAAGTAATAACACATCCCAGTAGTACAACATTTGACAAGTAATAACACATCCCAGTAGTACAACATTTGACAAGTAATAACACATCCCAGTAGTACAACATTTGACAAGTAATAACACATCCCAGTAGTACAACATTTGACAAGTAATAACACCTCCCAGTAGTACAACATTTGAATTGGACACAGGAAAAACAAACCGTCCTCAAGGTGAACAGCCAGGAGGTAGACAAGGCATATCTAAACTACCGTCAGAAATCTACCACACAAACACATGCTGGAAATAGTGAGTTAGTTTCTGCAGAGACGTGTTATATACGTCTCTGGTTTCTGTAAAAGGAAAGCAAATTAAATTTACCATTTACGTTAAGAAATATAAACACATGCAAGAAAAGTATGCACGCAATAAAGAATGATTACGTTTTTATTTAAACAGAGAAAGCGTGTATATAGAATAGAAGTTCTTATAACACAACCAGTAGAAGATTAGAGTGTGACGTTTCGATGACTACACGGTCACCTTCATCTTATAACACAACCAGTAGAAGATTAGAGTGTGACGTTTCGATGACTACACGGTCACCTTCATCTTATAACACAACCAGTAGAAGATTAGAGTGTGACGTTTCGATGACTACACGGTCACCTTCATCTTATAACACAACCAGTAGAAGATTAGAGTGTGACGTTTCGATGACAACAAAGTCACATTCATCTTATAACACAACCAGTAGAAGATTAGAGTGTGACGTTTCGATGACAACAAAGTCACATTCATCTAATAACACAACCAGTAGAAGATTAGAGTGTGACGTTTCGATGACTTCACTGTCACATTCATCTTATAACACAACCAGTAGAACATTACAGTGTGATGTTTTGATGGCTACACGGTCACCTTCATCTTAAAACACAACCAGTAGACGATTAGAGTGTGACGTTCTGATGACTACACGGTCACCTTCATCTTATAACACAACCAGTAGAAGATTAGATTGTGTTTCGATGACTACACGGTCACCTTCATCTTATAACACAACCAGAGGAAGATATTTTTGCACCACTCTATCAGGCAAATATTTGGCGATATTGTCGGTAGATTCCATTTCTGAAATCAATTGTCTCGACACCAGGAAAAAGTTGTAAAACAAGAGACCACAATGTTATAGGCCTGTCTGCTGTATTTATAGGAAAAAAACATGAGCGACTAAAACCCAAACACACTGTTCAACACATTTACACAAGTCCGCACACCTGTAGTATATGATAAACGTTCTGATACCATGGATGTAATTTTAAGAGGCTGTTCTAACTCATCATTAACATAGTAGACTGCTTTAACATGTTCACAATAGATTGACAACAATCACTATGGTTACCTGTACCCTTTCCTCCAATTGCCGAGCTATACTTTACTAGTAATAATACAACAACTTGTAAAATTGGTATAAATATACAAGATCGATATATCATAACCTGAATCACTGAACTGTTGATCCACAGACGGCATCAGCGATGTAGCAGTCCTCCCTGGTACTGTCACCATGGGTATCCTGGGGTCCCACCTATAACGCGGAGTACTGCACAGGGTTCACGTAATTGGAAGAGGAGCCCTACTGCGTCCCTTATAGAGACCGAGGTATGGACCCCCCGAGTCTCCAAATCTTACACCATCTCCTTTGTAATTTAGTGTCTGATGTTATACGTTGTTGTAGAAATCTATTAGTTTCAAATATCTTATTATTGTGTTGTGACTATTTAGTGCGGATAACATTTGACTGGTTGAAGTAAGAGGGATTATATTACTATTTAATTACTGATACAGTTCTGCCCTAGCTGTGAAATGTTTGGTACAGAAAACATGATCCATTGTTTCCACATTATTACACAACTCACAATTTGTTTTGTGTTGTATCTGAATATTAATTTTCGATTCCAAATTTGTTTTGCCTAATCTTAATCTTCTGATAATTTTGTCATCTGATTTACTGTGACCTATAATTTTGTCTAATTGTTTTTTTGTAAAATTTGTCTCAATTTGTTTAAATTACTCTCTCCAAATTCCATCCTATTTTTTATTTATTTATTTACTGATCAAAGCATAAGCTTGTGTTTGGTAAGTTTGACATCAGTGTCAATTGAATTATGATTTAGCGCTTTCTTTGCTAGTTTTCCAGCTCTTTCGTTACCGGGAATATCAACGTGAGATGGGATATATACTAATTCTACCGTGACACCCTGATCGTCTAATAATTGTAGGGAATCGAATTAAGCGTGACTGATCTCGAACTATTTTCGGTGTCTATAGATTGAAGCGCCGGAAAACGATCTGTGATGATGGCTGTTCGGTTTTGTTTGGTCTACCAATCTTAAAGCTAAGCCTATAGCTATGAATTCATTAGAATCAACGGAACAATTGTCCGACATTCTGATTGATATGGTTATGTTGTTGTCAGGAGAGAGAACTCCTAGATAGAACCATCAGTATAATTCAACAAAACCTTTGTACTTGCCTTCGATGGTTGCCATGTATATAACTTTTGCTCCTGTTGGGTTCAGGTTTTTGTTGGAAGAGTCACGGATTTAATTAATTTTGGCTTTATTTTTCCTTGTCCCTCGAGGTTGTCCGAAAGCATCCTCAAGACTTTGTCACGTCTCAATCCGTATTGTCCCTACGCGGGAACATTATATCAAGAGATGACATGACCAGGGATACCTGTCTACATACTTGGTCTGTCACACCGAGGGCAGCTCACGTCTTCAATCAGTCCCCATTTGTTGATGTATGAAGGCAAACCAATACACTGACCTCGTTAATCTTTGGGTAGCAGTGTACTCAAATCTTTTTTGGTCTACAAGGAAATATTTGGATTTCAAGAATTGAATATTATATAAAAACTTAAAAGACAAAATAATAGTTCAATGATTTTATTCACGTCCTCACGACTACATGTAAAACATGTGCTTGGTCACATAGGTCTGTGTATGTATTAGGGAGGGCAGTAACCTGAGAATATCGGCTTACAGTCCAAGGGAGATAATTCAAGTTTGTTTTCAAAGTTATGCATTTCATACATTTATTGCATCTATTTAAGAAAATAAAAAGCATATGTTATACTGAAGATGTCGAAGACACTTTGTTACATGGTTAATTCAATTTGAAACAAATTCAACTTTAAAACTTTTGTTTACAATGAGAAAGGAGAAAATATAATGATTACAATAGGACTACATCTGCACGTTTCCAAATTAAAACTTTCTAAAATGTAATCAAGTAAACATATCTTGGATCTATTAATATACTTTTTCAAACATTCATAATTTCAGACATTTGACAACAAAACCAGCAAGTTTAGACATTTTCCTCACCCTCTCAGAATTGAAACTGTCATCACATATTGTAGAAAATGTGTTATATGGTCACATCAAATTACTTGTTTTTGTCCAATTACAGAAAGTCATTAACTAGTAAAGATACAAAACCATATGTAAATAACATGTTCATTCTAGTCTGGGTAGTGGAGACAAAATCAGATAGGACCCAGCAGGATTAGTTTATCAATATCTCTGTTGAAAGTTCTTGTAACACAACAAGTTTTAGAAAAATACATTTATTTCCTCCCCATGTGTGACCAAGCTTGGCCAGTGTGGCCCAATCTATTGAAACAACAGCTGACATCACATAATAGTTATGTATCACATTAAAAACCTCCACAGAGGGGTAAAACATTGTGACAGAAAACAAGTGTACCTAAATTTTCCTGCAGTAAAAATAATGGATGCATGTCCTGGACTTAGGAGCTTTTGAGCGGGGCTTGACAATCATGTAATAAAGGTAAGATTTGATAAATAAAAGTTATTGATAAAAACTGCATTTCTATTTTCTTCATAATCAAATAAGAAAAATTGATTTCATTATAATAAAATTTCAATACAAGTAGTCTAAATTTAACATCTGTGATATTTAAACCCTGACAGTAATGGATATAGTTCTTGTTCTTCGAAACATGTTACCAATGGTCCTGATTTAAAACAGAAGACCATTCAAAATAAAAACATAAAATTCATGTAGTGCTGTACAGAAAACATCTAACAAAAAGGCATCACTGACTATTGTTTGAAGACTCAAAACAACTTGTACAATCTACTTTTAACAAAAAGTTTAACATCATAAAAACATTTGTGCATCATTGTAATAGGCAACAGAAGCATCAGGCGTGTAACAATGCAGCTAATTGGTAACAAGTATCAGACATGTTCCAGCTTTTAACCATAATATACTACAACAACCTTACAATTCACATATTGACACAGACACCCAAAATTTACTTCAATGTTTATCAGTGGAAACTATTAAAACATGGACATTACCAATGGAAATATATATGATTTACTTCACAATACAATCTTTACGAGATATGTCACTCTGATGAGTTTGTCAGTCTTAAAACAACTCGGATAGTAAGAAATCCAGCAAACTGCACAATCCACCCAATCTGCCTACCCTGGTGAATTTGCTAGCTCTAAAGCAATTCACATAAAATTCATGCAGGTCCGATTGGTTTTAAGTTCTGGATGATAACTAGTGTGAAAAACCTGAGAGCCACATATCTTGACATATACCTTTACCTTCCACAGAAATCTAATTGTATAGTTAGGATTCTTAATACACCTGTGTGTTTTAGCTAGAAACAGAAGATGTACAACAGAACATACAAGCCTGCCATCTATATTGATTTGTTTATAATATTTCATCACACTTGTCAATTTCCTACAAACACTCTTCTGAAACAGAAAATGCTAACAATGTGTCAAACTACATAATATCTTTACATGTCATGTTTCTAATGTAATGAAAACCATCAGTTTTGAATGTTGTTTCCATATAATATCAAAGAATCAATATTTCATCCGTGTATACACCACATCCAACATTTAACAAGAATGAGGCAACCTGATTCTGGAAAAAACAAATTATAGGTAAATTTAGATATTTGAAATCCAAACTTTACCACACATATATTTCATATCTAAGACTTACCCTCCTTTAACACTTTAATATTACAATAAAATGTACCATTCAATGTACTATTCTGGGATGATTAGGGATCTTTAAATCTATACAACTGAATCCTATTATTTTATATCAATCACTTCTATTTTTAAAGCAATACTGACAGTAATCAATATTTAACAACTACTAATAAGCTTTAAAAGGTGGTTTAACAAGTTCAGCTTTCACATTGATACAGTGATTAATATGCTTGGCATAAAACACATTATGAAATATAAATTATTCCTTTTCAAAGGTAAGGTTAAGAATATAAAGTTTGATTTACACTCTGAGACAGGCTAGAGATTCTGAAGGTTACAATTGCTTTTACTGCTACAAGGCAGGTGGTGTTTTTTACATAAATTATATCCTGATTGTACATATATATACAAAACTCAATTCAGTGAATTTAATGATATTAAACAAATTTTGTATTATTAAACAAATCTAAAACATTTTAAATAATTAAAAAAAAAAAGCAATTAAATGTGAATGCATACTTGAAATTCAGAATAAAATGTTTTCTGTATCAGGTTTAGCATAGTGATATGAAGATGACAACAATACTTCCAAAATATCAAGATAACATGTATGTATTTCATTGGACTTTTTAAAAAAAGCCTTAAGTATTTTACATCCTCACAATTTAATAAATAGGAAAAACATAAGTACATGAGTACATTAAAATGACTGGTCAGAGAACACTAAAGTATTACTTTCTCCCTATCATATAGACATAATATCTCTGAAGACATCAAGACAAGAAATCAGAATATAACATGTTCACAATGGCTTTCTATGGTGAAGTGAAACGTTAAAACACAAAGTCCTCGTCAGCCATGTCTATGGCCCATCTGAATTTTTCACGTTGAGTTTTGTTGTAGATTTTCTCTATAGGAACCTCCCACTTTTTGCACCTGTAAAAGACAAGTTTATATCTGATGTAAACTCCAGTGTATGGATTTCAAAGATTTGTTTCATTAATTGGTTTTCTTTTATGTTTGCAAAAGCTCAATGATTAGAATGCTTGTAAACAATACAAAATTTTAAAATAATTTCATAAACATGCTCGAATTCATGAACTTGTTGTCTTTAACTGTCTATATAAATATCTTCTTGCATTTTCAAAACTCCAATTAGTTAAAAATTTGTGTGGTTCTCCCAAAAGTTTGCACCATTCCACAATTTTATTTAATACTTGAAAAACTTGAAGCCCTTCAAAATATAAAACTTTACCTAACTGAAAGGATTGTAGACCAAAATCACAGTAAAATTGTTGAAAAAGATGCTTATCAGAAGAATAGAAGTAGAAAAGTATATACTTACCAGGCAATGGATATTCTTGGATCCAAATAGTTCAACTTGGAGGTACCCAATGCTATTTCCTTATTTTCATCCTGGAAAACATCCATGAAGATGTGATCACAATATCTTTATGTACATACACACAAAAATGTTACTATGGATCATTACTTTAATTTCATAGACATGAGCCAACAGATCTTTTAACACAATTTCTGGTTTAAAGGGACCATTGTAGTATGAGACCTCAAAACGGGCATTATGTTTACAAAAATTGGCATAATAATCTGCTGCACTCTGCCATTTGAATGAGGAACCTGAAAAACTCAGCATTTACAGGTCAAACATTCCCTGTTCCTGAAGATGTGACAAACCGACAGTTTACACGATAAATTCCTCTACCTGATAACAATAGGAGACTAAACAATGAGATGAGAATTTTTTTTTTAAAATTCTAACCAGGTAAACTACTGGATTCAGTGAAGCTATGATGTGATGTCAAGTTTGGGGTCTGGAATCAAGAGTTTTTATCTAAAATGGTCTATCGAGATATGATGATCTGAAAAAGCATATCAAAATCTATTTGTAGGAGAGTTAAACCATAATATTATGTACCTTGTCAGTTGCTTGCACCTCCAGTTTGACGAGCTGATCTTCAAGTCTGGCAACACCCTTCTTCTTCAATTCCATCACCCTGCAAACCATCCATCTCATTACCAAATCTATCAGATGATTCAATCTCATTATGAACAACATTAAGATGTTGAAATACTGTCACTGACATTTCATCAAGAATAAAACTAATGCTGATAACATAATATATATTGTTAATTGATGGGTGTCTACAAACAAACATGCCATGGATGGATCTAAATATCTTATATTCTTCTAAACCCTCAAAAATATTCTTCTGTCTCTATCTACACAACACTTGCAGGGAGGCAAATTTGACAACATACTTCTTGTTCTTTTCTGATTTGGCAGCCTTGAAGTTTGTCTTGGCTATCTTCAGCTGCTTTTTCGCCTCACGTATAGAGTCCTTCTTGGCATCAATCTGAAATGAGCAAAAAAAAAAAAAATGGTTATAATGATACATGACTTCAAAACTGTATTTCTATGGCTTTAAAAAACATGTTGCCTAGCTGCCTTGGCAGTCAACGGAGATAAGCAAGATTGATTTTAAAGGCTAAAGGGTAAGAAGCTTTCAAGTGCCATGTAACTGAATATCTAAAGCCAGTGTCAATACATGCATACCATCAAATCTGTCAATCTATGCTACTAATTGTTACAGTTCTTTCCAGTGGGAAATAAACAGTGCACTCCAAAATTCAATATTTCTCTAAAAAATTACAAGATAACCTCCTTCCCAGGAAGAAATGTGAGATCCATTTTATTCTACACAGGAAGAAATGTGAGATCCATTTTATTCTACACAGGAAGAAATGTGAGATCCATTTTATTCTACACAGGAAGAAATGTGAGATCCATTTTATTCTACACAGGAAGAAATGTGAGATCCATTTTATTCTACACAGGAATTAACTATTTTGGTTTATCTGAGACCAGGGAATATTTCTGCAAAATTTCATCAGAAAATCTGTTTTTTTTTTGACAATTCGAAAATGTTAAATTGTTTACGGATGCACATTGCTGGAGGTGATCGCTATAGATCACCAAAGACTTTGTCTCAGGTGACCAAACAATCTGATAACAATGGTCTGACACCAAAAAAACTTATCATAAGCGTATCTTGCAGATTAGCTGTGGTGCTAAAATTGTAAAATGAAAATGATTCCTAGTGTATGTTTCAATTCTGACCTTGTTCTGCAGGTTTTCCATCTGTTTGGAGAAATTTTTTGGTACAGCACGTTGATGGTTACAGAGTACAGCCACGGCTCTGTTAGCTCGATTGTAGGAAAGTAACTTGGCTGGTACTGGGTCCTCTTCTATAACAATGGAATAAATGTGAAAATCATTAAAGGACAGAGGTAATTACCTTCTCAGCCTGTCGCATCATTTTGATATTAAAACAATTCACAAATAACCATCCCTTGTTTGCCGTTGAAAGTGCCATAAAACAACAAGGAAGTTCAACAGTCTCCGATACACAGTCTCAGCATGGTTAATATATACACAAAGTGCAAAGTTCCAGTGAATAGTTGTGTAGCAGTTACAGCCTGCACAAATTGTTTTCCTAAATATAGGACAAAGGTCAAAATGTAGATTGGAATGATCTACTTTTGATACATGACTTAATGCCTAAAAGGCAAACCAACAACTCAAATATAAAGTTACCATGACAGGCAGTGTAAGGTGTAGGTCAAAGATCAAAATATAGGTCAGAGGTCACTGACCTTTCTTAATAATTACACACTGCCTCACCAAGGTGGACCCATACCAAAAGTAGGAAGTTCTAGTCACAGGTAGAGTAGGAGATAAGCCAGATATAATGGAAGGACAGATAGACACAACACAAAACTATAGTCCCCCTAACTCGTGTGCACGGAGGGGGACTGATTTAATTTTAATTCCTTTTTTTATTTCACAAAATTATCATTGTAATGACGCTTACCTTCTGTCAAAAGGAGAAGTTGTTCCTGAAGTGTTCGAGAGGCGTTGAAGGTACGGAACACTTTGGCTGTCAGTCCGTCCATGAGGTCATGTAAATGTTTGTTCAGGATGGTAGTCTACAACAATCAATATTTTCCTATAACTATCAGATAAATGCTTAAATATCTGAATACCACAATCTCCATTTCTTATTAAATACAAACTTTTAAATGATTTCAGGTATTATATAGAACATGCCACAGGTATGTTTGTTACTTACATTAAGTCTATCAAAAAGGTCATCCCCTGGCTGTTTGTTGTCCATAAAAAGCTGCAAGTTCTTGAAAACCCTCTTCTCTACTGGTACACGGTTATAATATCGGATGGAATCTTTACCTAAGAAGTCAAACTCAACCACATTCTCCTGATCTTCATACTTCTCATGGGTCTTGAGATGTTCTACTCGCAACGAACAACAACCAACAGTGTCCGCAGTTTCTCCTTCCTCTTTCTCGTTGCCAGCTCTCAAAGCAAGCTTTTAAAGAGAAATAATATTGCATGAATGAAACCCAACATTTCAAGAGAAAATGTGATAAACTACTGCCCATAAAATTTGAAATTATTTCTTCAAACCTTTGAGCTTTGAATAAATTTTACAAAGCAACATGATTAATTCCTTCCAGAAGACATAATACCTTATAGTTATATAATTTGTACACTGTATATTCACTTAAGGAACCTATCAATTAGCAGTCATATACATAATACCTTTATAGTTATATAATTTGTACACTGTATATTCACTTAAGAAACCTATCAATTAGCAGTCATATACATAATACCTTTATAGTTATATAATTTGTACACTGTATATCAAAATTTTCCTACAATAGTTGAAAATTGCATTGAACCAAAATAAATCAAAAAGAGATGATTGAATATGTTTTTCTTTGACAATATGCCTTACTTTGTCAATGAAGTACATGGCTACAGCCCTCTGTCGAATCCTCATTTCTTTTGACTTCCAGTCCTCCATGTAGTTATGGCGAATCTTGTCTACACATTTGTGTAACTTCCTTGCAGTTTCATACTTCTGCCAATCTTTCTCTCCCTGTTAATCAAATCATCTCATGTATTTCAGAACATTCTCATTAACCAAATACTTATCCTCAATCCTGGCTTGAAGTATCACTTTTATTCCAGAACAGACTAGAAAATGTCTTTAAGACATGAATGCCCCCGCCCCCCCATGTCAAATAATAGTGAAAGGTCCGAATGAAGTTGTTAGATGGTATATACTGATTTGGGACGGGACGGGATGGGACGGACGGACATGGGCAACGCTATATGCCCTCGGCCATAAATGGCGGGGGCATAAAAAAAATGAACCAAAAGTAATAGAGAAAATATTATACATACCTTGAGTCTGGAGGCAGCATTTAACATCACATACTTGGTCTGGCCTTGTACATTTTCGTTCCAGCATGCCAGCCATGACACCTGCAACAGAAGTGTAGATGTAGGATAGAAGTGTCCACAAAATAGATGATGCAAATACATGGCAATATAACTCAGAAATCAAAATGTAGATTTAATTATATCTACACTGAATAATACATATAATTTACAACTATTCACTCTTTTCATATATGCAACATTTTTTATGCTTTACCTTATTGTCATGACGCACTTCTTTCCATTTGTGACCTTCAGGTGGCTCGGGAACAACAGAATTCCTGTAAAATTACAAAATAAACTTCTGTCATATTATTCTAATATCTAGGCTTCTCTTTTATAAAGAACAATCAGATGCATGCAATTACATTAGTCCAGCTTCACATACTGCATAACCATTTTTGGAAGCAAAAATGAAATTGCTTTCTCAATTTAGATATAAAATATTGCAAATGACGGTCTAATTCACATTTGAAAGTGCTATTTATCACTATCAAAAGGAAAACAATAACATTTTCAACTGTTTGGTACCATTTTCTGTATTTTCATCATTTGATATATGGTAATGCAGTGTGTTACTTACTTTGAACAATTAATGATAACGTCTTCAGGCATTGTCCTGCGCTTCAGCATGCCTTGCTTGGGATGATCACCCCGTCCTCGGAACAGTCCCGGAGGCTCAATACGGAAGTTTCCAATCTTTTCCTTGTGGCCATCCATGGTACAAAACCCATACTCCTCTTGAATTTCTGCATTCTTATTTTTGATTTTCTAAAAATAACATGATCAAAATGCCATCAATTACCCATTCTTATTCTCAAAGAAACACTTTAAATAAAATTAATATAACTAAGGTATCAAGATTAACATGATTAAATATTTTTATATTAATATATTTTTGGACCATAATTTCTAAGTACAAACCAGTTTTTCTTCCTTTGTCATAGCTTTACGTTCCTCTGTTTTCATTTTGAAGTATTTGTCCATCTCAGTAAAATTGCATTTGGATAAGTCTTTTATCTTCTCTTTTTCCTCTGAAGTCATCATCTGTGAATTACAATGAAATTTTGTTCAGCCATGTTGAATATCATCACCAACAACATTGTACTCGTCTTTCTTGTTCAGTTTGAAAACATAACATTGAACTGACATTGAAGTCCACACTGGTTATCACTGAATAACCAACAAGCAGAAGCTATGAAGCTGAAGGCAGTTCATTCTCAGACTTGATATCAGAAAAGACAATTCTTATGATTCAATACAAAATTATGAAAAATATTTTCTAGTTAGGTCATATCATCAATCACTCTTTACTTTGAAAAAAAAAAAAAAGTCTAGAAAGAAATATACAAATGGAAGGTCTAGAAAGTAATTGGATATACAAATGGAAGGTCTAGAAAGTAATTGGATATACAAATGGAAAGTCTAGAAAGTAATTGGATATACAAATGGAAAGTCTAGAAATTAATTGGATATACAAATGGAAAGTCTAGAAAGTAATTGGATAAACAAATGGAAGGTCTAGAAAGTAATTGGATATACAAATGGAAAGTCTAGAAAGTAATTGGATATACAAATGGAAGGTCTAGAAAGTAATTGGATATACAAATGGAAAGTCTAGAAAGTAATTGGATATACAAATGGAAGGTCTAGAAAGTAATTGGATATACAAATGGAAGGTCTAGAAAGTAATTGGATATACAAATGGAAGGTCTAGAAAGTAATTGGATAAACAAATGGAAGGTCTAGAAAGTAATTGGATAAAAAAATGGAAGGTCTAGAAAGTAATTGGATATACAAATGGAAGGTCTAGAAAGTAATCGGATAAACAAATGGAAGGTCTAGAAAGTAATTGGATATACAAATGGAAAGTCTAGAAAGTAATTGGATATACAAATGGAAAGTCTAGAAAGTAATTGGATATACAAATGGAAAGTCTAGAAAGTAATTGGATATACAAATGGAAGGTCTAGAAAGTAATTGGATATACAAATGGAAGGTCTAGAAAGTAATTGGATATACAAATGGAAAGTCTAGAAAGTAATTGGATATACAAATGAATGGACAGGTAGAAAAGGAAATACATTCCAAGGCTAATTGATATATTAGTGATTGCAGTCAGAGATAGCTTGTAAAATGTACAAGTACCTTTCTCCAATCTTTCATGAAATTTTTATTGAAGACTTCTCTCGTGGTATAGTCATGGTCCAACATTCTAGCATAAAAAGTTGCCACTTCTTCTGCCTCAGGGCTCAGCTTCATCACCTTACCTGTAAATAACACCGCAGACTATCTATAAACATTTCTACTTTTAATAACATGATAAAAATAAATAGAAATCCAAATAATAACAAACAAAAGAACAGACTTTTAAACAAGCCTACAGTAAAAAGGTAGGGGACTTAACCACGATACAGGTGATTTTTCATCCTGAAACAACACAAAGAAAGAACAGAGTTTTAAACAAGCCTACAGTAAAAAGGTAAGGGACTTAACCACGATACAGGTGATTTTTCATCCTGAAACAACACAAAGAAAGAACAGAGTTTTAAACAAGCCTACAGTAAAAAGGTAGGGGACTTAACCACGATACAGGTGATTTTTCATCCTGAAACAACACAAAGAAAGAACAGAGTTTTAAACAAGCCTACAGTAAAAAGGTAAGGGACTTAACCACGATACAGGTGATTTTTCATCCTGAAACAACACAAAAAAAGAACAGAGTTTTAAACAAGCCTACAGTAAAAAGGTAGGGGACTTAACCACGATACAGGTGATTTTTCATCCTGAAACAACTCCAAGAAAGAACAGAGTTTTAAACAAGCCTACAGTAAAAAGGTAAGGGACTTAACCATGATACAGGTGATTTTTCATCCTGGAACAACACAAAGAAAGAACAGACTTTTAAACAAGCCTACAGTAAAAAGGTAGGGGACTTAACCACGATACAGGTGATTTTTCATCCTGAAACAACACAAAGAAAGAACAGAGTTTTAAACAAGCCTACAGTAAAAAGGTAAGGGACTTAACCACGATACAGGTGATTTTTCATCCTGAAACAACACAAAGAAAGAACAGAGTTTTAAACAAGCCTACAGTAAAAAGGTAGGGGACTTAACCACGATACAGGTGATTTTTCATCCTGAAACAACACAAAGAAAGAACAGAGTTTTAAACAAGCCTACAGTAAAAAGGTAAGGGACTTAACCACGATACAGGTGATTTTTCATCCTGAAACAACACAAAGAAAGAACAGAGTTTTAAACAAGCCTACAGTAAAAAGGTAAGGGACTTAACCACGATACAGGTGATTTTTCATCCTGAAACAACACAAAGAAAGAACAGAGTTTTAAACAAGCCTACAGTAAAAAGGTAGGGGACTTAACCACGATACAGGTGATTTTTCATCCTGAAACAACACAAAGAAAGAACAGAGTTTTAAACAAGCCTACAGTAAAAAGGTAAGGGACTTAACCACGATACAGGTGATTTTTCATCCTGAAACAACACAAAGAAAGAACAGAGTTTTAAACAAGCCTACAGTAAAAAGGTAAGGGACTTAACCACGATACAGGTGATTTTTCATCCTGAAACAACACAAAGAAAGAACAGAGTTTTAAACAAGCCTACAGTAAAAAGGTAAGGGACTTAACCACGATACAGGTGATTTTTCATCCTGAAACAACACAAAGAAAGAACAGAGTTTTAAACAAGCTTACAGTAAAAAGGTAGGGGACTTAACCACGATACAGGTGATTTTTCATCCTGAAACAACACAAAGAAAGAACAGAGTTTTAAACAAGCCTACAGTAAAAAGGTAGGGGACTTAACCACGATACAGGTGATTTTTCATCCTGAAACAACACAAAGAAAGAACAGAGTTTTAAACAAGCCTACAGTAAAAAGGTAGGGGACTTAACCACGATACAGGTGATTTTTCATCCTGAAACAACACAAAGAAAGAACAGAGTTTTAAACAAGCCTACAGTAAAAAGGTAGGGGACTTAACCACGATACAGGTGATTTTTCATCCTGAAACAACACAAAGAAAGAACAGAGTTTTAAACAAGCCTACAGTAAAAAGGTAAGGGACTTAACCACGATACAGGTGATTTTTCATCCTGAAACAACACAAAGAAAGAGCAGAGTTTCAGAGTTTTAAACAAGCTTACAGTAAAAAGGTAGGGGACTTAACCACGATACAGGTGATTTTTCATCCTGAAACAACACAAAGAAAGAACAGAGTTTACAACAAGCTTACAGTAAAAAGGTAGGGGACTTAACCACGATACAGGTGATTTTTCATCCTGAAACAACTCAAAGAATGGAGTTTTCAACAAGCTTACAGTAAAAAGGTAGGGGACTTAACCACGATACAGGTGATTTTTACCCTGAAATAACCGAAAGAAAGAATGGAGTTTTCAACAAGCTTACAGTAAAAAGGTAGGGGACTTAACCATGATACAGGTGATTTTTACCCTGAAATAACCGAAAGAAAGGCATTGCAGAATAATATATACTACTTAGATGAGTACCTGTATCTTTTTGGAGATTCTCTTTATGACCAGTTCCTTGCAATTATTGGTGACGACAATTATTGTAAACTGGGCTTTTTATTCATTGGCATTTTTCAAGCTATAGAACATAAAAAAGTAATTTGAAATACCATCATAGTAAAATTTGACATCACTTGGCACAGGCTCATAGTCGGGGGCAAATACTGGTCCCTTGTGTTCCAGGAAATTCCACTTTTGTCCATCATCGCGTCGCTCCTCTTCCCACCTGATAACAGAAGATATATATAGAGACAATTTTCATGCAATATGATTTCATTTCCTCACTATTACTTTGCAAATTTCATCCTTATTAGAATGTATGTGGCACCATGCTATCTCAAGAGGTACAAGATAATCTGCCAGGATAGGCAAAATAAATTTATACTGGTCGGTATATTCTGGAAAATCTGACAGAATTATAAAGAGTAATCTACCTTTGAAGTGGGATGCAACAGTGTCATATGCTGCCTCAATACAAATGAAGTATTGTTAAAATAATAAAAGGATTGTTTCAGCAGAAGTTTTCTTCACTTATATCAAAATCTCACCATCTCCAAACTTCTTGTGTTTCTTCCTCTTTCTTCTTGCCTTTCTGTGGCGACTTCTGTGGGGACTGCTTTGGCACAACCTTTTCCTTCTTCTTCTTTTTCTTTGAAATCAGAAAGGAGAAAATGTCACTCATATTTAAAGTTACAGGTTGCCTACCCATATCAGAGTTTCAACGGGTTTCATTTTTTCAATATCTATTCAACCCATCAAAACAATGGAAAGTAACTACAGTTGATACACTGAATTATGAGGCAAGATTTTTAAAAATTTTCAATTTTTGAACAAAGCTGTATATTGTGTACACTATATTTTTGAATATTGGTGATCACTTAGTAAAACACAAGCAGGTGATAGATTTCTATAAACAGTTTCAGGATTATTCAGGACTATTATGAACAGATTACAATTCTTTTTCAAAATTACTACAATACATATCTAACTTATTGAAACATCTTATTAAGAGTATACCATTATCTATATAATTTCTGATACCATCTGCTTCAAGCTTTTAATTACACTATACTAATTTACGACCTACCACTGGTTTTTCCTCATCAGATTCTTCAGGTTCTGATTTTCTCTTTTTCGCAGGCTTTTCCTCTTTTATCGTTTTGTCTTGCTTGTTCTCTTTTTTAACCTTCTTCATCCTTAAACAAAATCACAAATATAATATCAAATCAAATCTCAATTAGACAATTATATCCGACATGACAAGACACCATTACTAGTTTATCAAAGACAGTGAATTTATTGAATCCAGTAAAATGTCCTTTTTTTATTGGGAGGAAAAAAAGAAATAGTTGTATCTGTAATGACATACCTAGAAGACAGAGGTTCGTCGTCATCATCCGATTCTTCTAGCGCCCTCTTTGGTGCAGATTTGGGTGTTTTCTCCATTCTTTTAGACTGCAAATTACATTTCTATAGTTGATCATTTATGAAAATAATACAGAACTGAAGCTTTAAGTCTTACAATTCAGCTTTGAAATTCATTTCCATTAACATTATACAGTATTTCATAGAACCAGTAATCAATCAGAAGAGATGTAATTAGTCAAAACATGGCAAAATATTGACATTTAAAATTACTTTTTATGACAACCATAAGTAAATACTGGTCCAGCTTACCAGAGGGACATCATCATCACTCATAGGCTCATCTTTAACAGATTTGTCAGGTGATGTCTTAATTGGAGATTTCTTTGGGGATTCTGGTTCCTTCTTAACAGGTGACTGGGGCTCATTTTTAACATGCTTAGGAGGTGAGGCTTCCAACTCAACCTCTGGCTGCTTCTCCAAAGTTTTGCTGCTGGAGTGCTCCTTGTGTTTACTTGAGGAGCTATGTTTGTCTTTGGAATGACTACCTGAGGAGCTGTGTTTACCGCTGCTCGAGCCTTCCTTATGTTTGCTACTGTGGCTTGAACTATGCTTGCTACTACTGTGGCTAGAACTATGCTTGCTACTACTGTGCTTGCTACTACTGTGGCTGGAGCCATCTCTATGTTTGCTGCTTGATGAACTGGAATGGTGCCCATCTCTGTGTTTGCTGGAAGAGCTTCCATCTTTGTGCTTGCTAGATGATGAGCTCCCATGTTTACTCGATGAGGAGCTCCCATCCTTGTGCTTGCTGGATGAGCTTGAACTGTGCTTGCTTGAACTTGAGGAATGATGAGAACTGCCATGTTTACTGGAGCTTGAACTTCCGTGTTTGCTGCTGGAGCTGGAGTGGTGCTTTGAGCTGGACGAGCTTCCATCTTTATGTTTGGACGAGGAATGGTGGTGTTTGGAACTGTGATGTTTTGAATCTTTAGATGAACTCTCCTTCGGTGAAGCATGACCGTTTTGTTTTTTCTGTTCAATGTGGTTGCTCATGTCACCATTCTCATTCACTTTCATTTTTATGTCAGCAACTGAAACAAAAACCAAATCAATTAATCAAAGAAATCAAGACCAGCTGACGGTAATTCAAAGCATGACCACACTGGGTGATGAACCAGAAAGATATCAAAATATTTTGCTGAAATTCATTTATTTATTCATATATATTTTTTTCAAATTAAATTATGTCTCTTTTCTGAAAAGGTCAGTAAATTTTAGTATTTTTACCTCAGTTGTCAAGACTTTTTTTGTAAATAAACGTAAACAAGCAGTACTGTATTTTCTGTGTTATAAACAGTACTGGTATATAAGCTGCAGAGCCAATTTTTAACCTTTTCCAACCCCCCCTCCCCCCGATTTGATCCACATTTTAGCCACATTGGTATGTAACCTGCACCCTTTCTTTAGATGTGGTAACCATTATGTTAAAGTTCATCGACATAAGAGACAATTGAAGGCAATTTATTAAGACCATCAGTGAAACATTTAATATAAGTTTGCAAATGAATTAGACACAGAAAACCTTTATGTTATTGACATGTTTCAAAAACATTAAAGTCACTATTACTGAAATTGTTTGGCTTGGGGGCCTCCAAAGAGTGCCTATGTACAGATATATGGTCTGGTGTTATGTATAGTTTCCTTAACAATATCTGTATCAGTGTCTGTACTGTTAGATATAAGCAAAGGCCCTGGTATGCTGACAAAATTCTTATAGTTGCATATTATTTCTTGTCAGTTTACATGGAGACATTGTTGTAAACAAGCATGGCGGTCGTTTAAGAATTCGACGTGCTGACATATTGATCCCAGGATGCAGCAAGTTCTGCTCTGTCTTCTGAATCAACCACCAAAGTTTAGAAGACATTATTGTGATTCATATCAAAAGGTATGATTAATAAAATCCATGAGAATGTTATTACTATATATAAATCTTAATATCATTCTGTATACAGTTGCGAATGATGGTTCTTGATGATCATTTCTGTCACAATCACATGATGGACAGGTACTTGTAAAAAAATTTGGTATCAATAACTTGCACTGCTGTACTGGTATCCTTGGTTTAAATCAATATTTTTTTTCTTTCTGGAAGCATGACATGTTACAGCAACCAAAATTATCAGGGTATGAGGTCGTGAGGTTAATCGTACATGTGATATGCTTCAGCCAAATAGCCAATCCGAAATACTCAGTGGTCAGGAACAGATGTCCAGACATATGCTACATTTTTGTTTTTATTCTGCCGATTTTTTTTGTCCACATCAGTGTACAAGCAGCATGCTCGACTGCCAAGGAAAAATGCTGGGACTTTTAACCTGGACAGTAAGGTAATTGTTTGTCTTATCATAATGACAGGACAACTTAACAAAATACAAATGTGGTGGAGAGGAGTATATGTATGTTATTTCAGCAACTTCAGCAAGAATTTGAAATGCAACACATTTTTCCAAGACTTGAGCTATACAAAATTTATAAAGGGTAATGAAAATGTGTTACATCACACCATTTTGATAGGAGTGTAACTCAGTCGGTTTCTGTTTCAACATAGGCCAGAGATTTTTTTGTCTCAAATATTTGAGTCCTACGCTTGTGCTTTTCTTCTTCGGTTTTGTTAAAATTTTGAGATCTCACTATCTCATTATTAACTTGGCCCATCAAAATTTAGAAAATTGTGCTTTGGACTCACCAGAAAATACATATAACACATGAATTACTGAGTGGCATTAAATTGTTTATTTACTATCAATCAATACCATGAATGTATGTCAAACAACAAACTCCTGGCAGTAGACCCACTTTTATTTATTGCTGTAACATGGCCACTCATCAAGCTGTGTCCTGTACTGTAAACAGCCATCTAGACTTACTGTAGGATAAATATCGTAATTTTATCTTTATGGCACGATATTTCAAATTATTTGTGATAGCTTCAATAGTTCTGGTGACTATGACTGAATTTTCTAGGCAGCATTTTACACTGGCTTCCACACCAAATGTTTAGGTATCTCGGTGGAAAAATCTCCTTTGTGTGGAGGAAAAAGGGTGCACAACTGATCATAAATTTCTAAATATTTTTTGTAGGTATAGATGTTATTAGACATCACAGAGACTTGATACAATTGTGACCAGGATATTACATCAACATACAAGTATCAATTACATATTTCTGAATAGTCCATAAATAATTTTAATAAAAAAAGAGCTATTAGACACTTTAATCAAAGCATGACCCAACTGCTTGAAGTTGCAACATTAAGCAGAACTAGAACACTGAAAGGTCAGCAAGTGCCCCACTATATGGCTGGAAACACACCCCCCCCCCCCACAACTACGTCTCTAGACACACACCCCAGACTGACAAAGTACTGTAAAGACCTTAAGCACACTCATATTAAAAATAACAACAAATACATTCAATATTTTTTTTCATTAATAAAAGTGACCTTGACTTTAGAGCTTGGGATATAAAAAGCAATATCCCATTCAAGCACTTTTGGTAAGGAAGCATTGTATGAAGTTTGATTTAGATTTGGCAAAGCAAACTCAAATTGTCACACACAAACTGATTTTAACTTAAAGTTACAGTTACCATGACCTTCAAACTGTAAAGCAAAGCCAAAAAAAGTAAGGAAGTAAACTCTAGTTTTCACATGGAAACTGATTATCTATTTATAGGAAGTGACCTTGACCTGTATCTCAATACAGAGCCTGAATTATTATTATATCTGAAATGGTATACATAATCAGTCAAGAGTTCAAAAATCTTCTGAAAATGCACATCATTAAAAAAAAACTATCATTAATATATGATACATACAAAGGCCTAATGTCACTAAAATGATTTATACAAAGATAATTATGGCCTAATAACAATAATTGTTTTTGTTTTCAGTAGGAAAACCAAGTTAACAGTCAGTGAAAACAAGTGCTTCACAATGCCATATTCTGACATTTTCTATATGGTCTTTCTCTGCAACTTATCATTCATCACATATATCATTAAAACGTCTCATTTATAACTTTCCTAAAGAGCAAATAAAATTTCAGGTCAGTTATGTTTTATGTGTTTATCATATAAAGTGTATATATATATATATTTATATATACTTAAAATCTAACAAAGCTACAATCTTTATAATATGAAACGTAACATCATTCCGACAGTTTCTTCCTTGGTCTAGTAAACGCACCCGAGCGGAACGGGCTACTTTAAATAAGGTTACTTAGATCATCAACACGTTTGTTTATAACAAATGATTAAAAACAACGATATATTTTTAAATAAATGATATGTCTATTGAGATCACATCGGAAGTCTAAATGTACATACATCCAGTCTATGTCAGTCCCCAAACTCTCTCTGATTACTAAATGATCTAATTACCCGAACAGCTGAGCGACATTACGCCGGTCTTACAACCATGTTGGACTTAGTCTCTCGGCGCATAAAAATGGCTAACTCGCCGCCTCGACCAGTTTTACTTACCTTGTGTGCTGCTGTCTGGACCATCCAAGTGATTCTGGAAGATAAATTAAACATTTCTAGTGACCAATCTATGATTTTTTGAAACAAAAGTAATTTATCATTACCGTAGTAACTAATACAAGGAACTCAAAATCGAGTAAATTTTAACAGATCCGCGTTGGACTTAGAAAATTTTTCAGCCATCTTGACTTTGTCGTTTTCAGGGTCCTTTGTTATACGATATTTTCAAGTAACAAACGGCGAGTACAACACTTATCAACAAAATAATAACAGCACAAAGTATACAGAATGAAAAATTACGTACCTCCGTGGCGCTAGAAGTGAAATCATCTCCTGCAGAATCCATTTGTACAAATTTTTGTACGGGTTTCAGTGGGCCACGTTATGGCGGAGATTTTGCTGAAACGGCTAAGTCCACACTGACAATTAATGCGCATGCGTCAGTGACCTCACAGCACCCACCTTGCAACTATTGGTTATTTCAAAGACGTGATGTAAACATCCTGTGCACCAAGCACGTGTTCAATGAACATATCTTTCCTCAAAAGAACTCGAAAACAATAAGTTAGATAAGAAGATATTTAGAATGGGTATTCGTAAATACTAACCGGCACAAAAATAAACCATCAAAGTGGTTAGATTCATATATAAATGCTCCAAACACATCGAGTGATAATACTGTATACACTTTCAATTTGAGTAATATGTATAACACTGTATGAATTCAGTATAAAACGACTTCTTAAAATGTTACACCACTGATCGCTTGAAGAACATCTTACAGAATGTCATAGTTTTGTATTTACAAATTCAATTATCTCTGCTGTAGAAATAAAATGTCACTAATTAACTGTATAGCCCAGGGAGTGGTCGTTGTCACAAATGTTCAGTTCTCTAATTAGGCTTGTGAAACTGTGACACTAATTAGACAGACAACGAGACTAATTAAGTAATTTACACGATGGATTGTGACTATGGTTAGGCCCCAGACAACTTGAAGAAAAAAATCTTGATATATAATTATATAATATAATTAATTATTTTTACGTTAATTATGTTAATGTTTTCGTTTATTAAGCATTGATTTGACGTATCGAAATTGTGTTAAGGTAACAAAAAAAAAAAAAAAAAATTAAAAGTATGGCCAATGGTTTTCATGTCATCACTCACGGTCTCCGTAAGAGTATAAGTGTTTCATTTTCCACATGATACATCAATAAAATATTCAATATACACATATATTGTTGGAAGTTGTTTATAAACGGTTAAAATAAGACATAGACAAAAGCATAGGGATTTGATGTTTACAATGGAAGAGACCGTCAGATCCAAGGTCTGTCTTTCAGTCTGAATTACCTTTTTTAATTTTTTTTATACACTTTTTATAAAAATAAAATATTTCTCTTACACCACAGCATACTGTGACTTGAGACTATTGAAAACATTCAAAATCTCTCCATCATCCATTGTAAAAGTTAGAAAGAGAGGGAGGGGAGTGAGGTGTTGTATCTGTGGATCTGTGTAATAAGTATGGATTCTATGTATACCTGAATGAAGCCACTCAAAGAAAATGACAATATATCAATCTTTCAGTCATTGAGTATGTGTTTGCAACTTCATAATTCACCTTTTTCTCCAAGACACCTGAAGCATTTAAAACTTGATCAGTGTCAGTGAAGTAAAAGACGTGAGGCTGACAGCATGTACTTTGCAACCACATTACACACGTTCACAGACAACGTTTTGGCATAATAAAGCACACAAAAACCAGTAATGTTAGAAACAAGGGACCTAGCAGCCTTGACCGTCACCTGAGATAAGCAATATTGTATATAAAGGTTACTAGTAAAAGATAGTTATCAAGTATCATGAAACAGAAAATATGACACTGAATATAGTAAGCCAGTGTCAATACATGCATACCATCAAAACTGTCATCCTATACTAATAATTCTTATAAAGTTATTTCCACCGAGAAATAATCAACATTATGCTTAGAAATGAAATTTTTCTACGGAAATTACAATTAAGCCTAAAAACACTCACTTCCTCTCCATGAAGAAATGTTAGACCCATTTTGGTAATTAAAGCACCTTAAGATGCTTACATCCATGAAGAGCATTTGATTCTAACATATCTGTGTGTTGAGAAGAAAATCTTTGAATTTGAGTCAATTTTACCCCATTTGGCCCTGCCTGTCAGCCCCTGGGGGTCAGTTAGGATCTAAATGGACATACTATCAAGTCGTCATCCTTCACTCATAGTTCTAACCAAGTTTGAAATATTTCCAATTGAAAGTGAACAAATTATGATTCCACTATAAATAAAAGTAAATTTAACTCCCTCCCCATGGAGAAATGCGAGACCCTGGGGCAATGAAATTCACACTTTGGTAAAGCACCTAGGATGCTTCCATTCATAAAGAGTATTTGAATTTACCAAACCTGTGTGTTGAGAAAATTTTTTAATCAGAGTCAATTTGACCACTTTTGTCCCTGCCCCTCAGGCCCCTGTAGAGTGGTGACTGTATAATTTACAATTCTGGTTTATCTAAAGTCAGTAAAGGTTTCTGCAAAATTTCACTGAAATCAAATAAGGTTTTTTTTTTGAGAAGTCGAAAATGTTAAATTGTTTATGGACGTGCGATGCTGTATGAAGGTGATTGCAATAGGTCACCATGAGACTCAGTCTTAGGTGACCTAATTACCACTGTTTGTTTTCTCATAAGTATTTGAGCAACGGGTAGGATTTTAATCCCAGCGTTATTGAAATGGTAAAAAATCTCAGGTTAAATAATATCATGACCGTTTTCACTTCATTTGCTCAAAATTCACTTTCCTTTGCCAATCCAAATCCAAGCAACAAAATAGATAATGAAACCAGTCCTTAAATAGAATATTATCGTCACTATTTATATCAAAGATGTATGTGTTACAATCATTACCATTATAAGATAGAGGAGTGGTATAGGGACAGCTGCCATGTCGCATGTTAATGATGTTACTTTATTTTTTTCCGAAGGTTTATTTCTTTAATCATTGTTGTATTTCTGGCGATTATTATAACGCACAAACATTTTAGATGACAGACAGAAGTAAAGTAAATAAATATACAGAGAAAAAAATACTAAAAAATACGAACCATTCCTTTGGTAAAGAAGGAGGGATCTCACTACCGTAAAAACGTATGTAATGTATGTAAGCAGAAAATAGGAGCACCCAATTTCACACAAGTCTCGGGTCCTACTTGTGCATTTTGATTTATGCATGATCCTTTATTGAAATTGATCTCTGGAGGCCATTTTGGATTTTGGCAATGGAAGTTTATTCTCTACTTTTTCAGGAGCTAAGTAAGTAAGCAGTAAAGGATTTTCCACCAAAATATTCAACACGGGTTCTATTTTGCCAGTCACCTTTTGAGTATGATTAAACATTCAAGATTGTTTCCAGCGACCATTTTGGTAATTGCTCTTTCTACTGAACTAACCACAGGATTTTCTTCCAACTGCATTAATGGATATTACATTTCATTTCATTAAATAGAAGCAGGGTCCATAACATCCACATGTATTACATATTATTCATTGAAAAAATTAAATGCTTAAAAATATGTATTGTTTTATTGCGTTAGTAAACCTCCCCAGCAGGTTTCTGATATTTCTTTTGATAATTTGGGATCTTCAACACTCAACTCTTCGGTAACTAACAGGTCAAGAAGGATTAAAACACTGATGGTGCAGTTTAATACAGTGGCAATTTCGGATTTTGACAACTGAAGTTGGTGATTGCTCAAGAACTGCAGAAATATCTTTTACAACTTAAATATGATCAGTGTGGATCCTTACTTTACATGCTGCATTAAAGTATGATCCGAATTTCCAGATGGTTTTGAGTGGCCATTTTGAATCTTAATGTTTGAAATTTGTGATCCCTACTCCTCTAGTACCACTGAAGGAATTTTCTTGAAAATTTTACGCATATCTGTCTTCTAGTTGTTTGTGCCATATTTTGAGTATGATCGAATATTCATAGTAGCTGTCAACAGCCATTTTGGATTTCTACACAGAAATTTTGTTCCTGCTGTTGTCTCAGAACCAATGAAATTGTATACCTGCTACGTTTTAAATTTCATAGGATAATCAGAATACTGCAAATAGGCATATTGTATTTAACATTTGGATTTATTACAAATATTTATAACATTAAACATTACCAATCTAGTTCATACTGATTGGAAAAATGCAAACTGCCAACAGGTGGCCATCTTGGATTTCACAAAATACTTTCATTTTTGCAGTTTTTCAAATTTCATGTACATGATTCTCTTGATGTCCTTCTCGGACTTTGGTTTTTAACACAATATTTCAATTGTGGGTTTCTTTCAGCTCTTAATTGTTATATATATCTACATTTTGAATATCTATATATTTCAAATAATGATATAAAATATAAAAACAAAATATTAACATGGCAACTATGCCATGTTAATACTTTGTTCTTCTATTAATATGTTTGATACGCATAAGTTTCTCTTATTTGAATTAAATATATATAACCAATGTTATTATTCACCTGTCAGTAAAAGAAATCATTAAAAATGATTTATAGAAACGATGAGTAAAGAGCAGAAGAGAACCAATTTAAAGATCACACAGTGGTTAGGATGGTGAAATCAGTCGCTTGTGACTGTGTTGGTGTTGGCAGAAGTCAATGAAGGCCAGAGAAATTTGACTTTAAAATGTCGCTGTCAGGTGTCTGAGTTTCAAGTTAAAGGAAATAACTTGTTTTTATACACATATATTCATTGTCATTAAAGAATTAGACATGGTACTGACTGACAATCCTGCTGGCATCAGTGATTGACACTTGTAACAGAATCAAAATAAAAAAGTCCCTTTGAAGATTTTGTGACCTTATTTGACTAACACATAATAAATCTTAAGTGGCTTTGCACTAAACATCTCCATTAATACCATGCTCTTCTGCATGAACAAATCATGAACTCCGTCACAGCTGCAAGTCACAATTTATTTCCCTATGGGTGAGGCAGCTATATTTACATATGATTTAAAAATAAGTTTTATTTTCATGTACAGAAGTTTTTATAATACCATCCTGGGAAAAATCAATACATCACGTAATAAGTAGTGTTATGTACATACATGCAGTAACACATAAGTCTAAAAATACCATGATGGAAACATTTTGTCTCAGTTATACACATTTTCTTATTATACACAGAATTTCACAGGAGTGTCCGTTTCATAGAAGTTTTAAGAAACATTTCACAGATTATTTTTGTCAGGTTAAAATGGATTGCATTTTCTTAAAAAAAACTTGCTTCATAAATAGACAGCAAGCTCCGAGGAAAGTAAATTATGACCAGTATCTGTGTGTCTCTCCTTCAATTATTGGTATTATAATACAAAATATAGACTGTTCTCTTCACCAGTCTAAACTTACAAGTTTTATAAATAGCAAACTTGATTACCTGATTTATCTGTTAACTAGAATACTGACAGTTCAGCAGTATGTGGCTAGAAATCCCTCCACCCACCAATCCACCCTTAGGCACACATACCCCTGACTGACAAATAACCTTGCGACCTTGACCTTAGAGCTTGGGATATAAAAAGCAATATCCCAATATAGTTACAGTAACCTTTGACTTTTGGGTCTGAAAAGTAATACCAAGCAACCACTTTCAATAAGAAAGCAAGATATGAAGTCTAAGTGTGATTGGCCTATGGGAACCCAAGTTATATGACTAAACCAATTTTCTACTTAGAGTGACAGTAATCTGAATCATGGACTGTGGAACCTTAAAAGCAATCCAAAGGAAGCCATTTTTGTGAGGTTTGAGTTTGATTGGCCAACACAAAATTGAGTTAACATAGGGAAACTGATATTTCTATTTTATTGCAACAGTGACCTTGACCTTTGACCTTCAAAACTGTAAAGCAATCCCAAGAAAATAATTTGAGTAAGAATGTACTGTATGAAGTTTGGGTTAGATCGGCCGTTACGGTAAGTGACCTTGACCTTTCACCTTTGGAGATAAAAAGCTACTCAGTGCAAGCATTTCCAATAAGAAAGCACTGTATGAAGTCTGAGTATGATCTGCCAACGAAAACTTAAGTTATCACATGGGAAAAAGTGCTGACGGACAGATGGACGAATGGACCCGGTGATTACTATATGGCACCTGCCCTAATAAGCAAATGCTATTCTACTAATACAAATTTGCAATTTCAGCAGAAGCATTAACTACATTATATTGTAATAAGCCAATCCATTATTTTGAATCATAGGTTCTTTATTTGCCCCAACAGTTGTAGAATTAGTACGCTAAGTCTGCTTTTGACAAAGTTCTGTCAATAACATACTTCAGCTGACCAAGTTCTGTCAATAAACCTTACTTCAGCTTACAAAGTTCTGTCAATAAGACTTTATTTCAGCTAACAAAGTTCTGTCAATAAGACCTTAATTCAGCTGACAAAGTTCTATCAATAAGGCCTTACTTCAGCTGAAAAAGTTCTGTCAATTAGACCTTAATTCAGCTGACAAAGTTCTATCAATGAGACTTTATTTCAGCTGACAAAGTTCTATCAATGAGTCTTTATTTCAGCTAACAAAGTTCTATCAATAAGGCCTTACTTCAGCTGAAAAAGTTCTGTCAATTAGACCTTAATTCAGCTGACAAAGTTCTGCCAAAAAGGCCTTACTTCAGCTGACAAAGTTCTATCAATGAGACTTTATTTCAGCTGACAAAGTTCTGTCAATAAGACCTTAATTCAGCTGATAAAGTTCTGCCAAAAAGGCCTTACTTCAGCTGACAAAGTTCTGTCAATGAGACTTTATTTCAGCTGACAAAGTTCTGTCAATAAGACTTTAATTCATCTGATAAAGTTCTGTCAATAAGACTTTAATTCAGCTGACAAAGTTCTGTCAATAAGACTTTACTTCATTTGACAAAGTTCTGTCAGTAAGACTTTAATTCAGCTGACAAAGTTCTGTCAATAAGACTTAACTTCATTTGACAAAGTTCTGTCAATAAGACTTTAATTCAGCTGACAAAGTTCTGTCAATAAGACTTTAATTCAGCTGACAAAGTTCTGTCAATAAGACTTTACTTCAGCTGACAAAGTTCTGTCAATAAGATCTTACTTCAGCTGAGAAAGTTCTACCAATAAAACCTTACTTCAGCTGACAAAGTTCTGTCAGTAAGACTTTAATTCAGCCGACAGAGTTCTGTCAATAATATCTTACTTTAGCTGACTTTGAAACCACATCTCGGATACAACTGGTTACAATTTGTACATAGATTTATACCGATTATTTCTGAGATTCTTTGAGAAATATTGCGAAATTGGATCATTCATTAAAATGCACATTAAAATCCATTAAATACTGGATTAGATAAATAGCTGTGTCATCTCATGATGAGGGATGGTATACTTCTACCAGTGGTATTTTAATCATAATAGTAAGAGACAGATAATATATTGTAACAAATGATCCCAGAGGGATCTTGGTGCCCACCATTGTCTGTCGGCCATTTTGTTATTTTGAACGTTCCCAGAATCAAATTGCCACAACTAAGACCAAGGGAAACCTACATATGACATTTAAGAAAGATCCATCATGTACTAATCAAGAAAGATATAGCGATTACATACTTGCAAAGTAAAAATACAAGATGGCTGCCTTTCAGCCATTTTGGTGTTTTGTCAGGCCGAAAATCAAATGGGCACTACAAGGGTTAGAAGGAAACTTGCATATGAAATTTGAGATAGATCCATCCAGATCTTCTCCAGAAAAAGCGATAACAAAAAACATTAACAGACTGATGGACCGCGGATGCAGAGCAATTTGAATAGCCTACCATCTAATAATGGTGGGCCAAAAATCTGCCATTTACAAATTTGATAAAATTAAGCATTAGCTTGCAAATATTTCTGTTGCCATTACAAGATATAATAGGATTCAATAAAATATCTAAATTCATTATACCAACAGTATGTACTTTATTATGCTGAAGGTATGGGTCCCTTCACAACCAATGACTGACATACTCCAGCTAGTCAACCCTACACCTGCCGTTGTGAAAAGTGTAATTTGCAGCATCCTTTTACAATTATCTAAAATATCTAATGGTAATGGTTGAAATGTAAACCAACTCAGTTTCATCTCAATCTAGCCATATTTATTTGCTCCAAACCTTCCATTCCACTACATAACAAAAACTTTAATAACTTCAATAAAGTGTACATACAGGTGAACCTTGTTATTTCAAAGTCTCTTGAACCATGAGAAAACTTCAAGTCATCTGGGTATTTGATTTAAGTGAGCTCCAATGCTTTTTGTGATACTTGGCTGGGACCAATAAAATATTTCAAATTAAATAATAAAGGTAGAATTCAATCACAACACACCCAAGCGTCACCAATTAGTGGGGAATTTATCATGGTCGACTAGTTTCGCCTCTAGGGTGAGGCTTCATCAGGACCTGATGAAGCCTCCCAACGCGCAGCACCCCACTGATCAACCCTCACAGCTGGAACTGACGTTGGCTCTATTTTTAGTTGTTAATTTCAAATTAAATGTGGTTATCAAGTTACATGAGTTTGAGATAACAAGGTTTTTCTTATGTATTTTAAATCTACACTGTTGCATTGTTCTTCTGAAATGCTACCAATGAACTTTCAGAAGCACAGCTAATTTTGGTCCTTCAGGAATTGATTTTTTTGTATTTAGCACTATTTTCATATTAAAGCAACATCACGATAAAAACATAAAGTTTGTTACTGATTGTGTGTTTTATACATTTACGTTTCTATGCCATACCAATATTCATGGTCAATTTCCAATGTCTAGCTTGACCACTTCTTTTTGTTTGTGAAAACCCTCTCAAAATCTGTGCTGATAACATTACATACAAGCTTTGAAAACAATTCATTTCATAAAAACACGAGCATATGATGCCGGCCAGGAATGACACCAACAGTAGCGACAAAGATAGTAAAATCCTTTTTTAATATCAGATTTTGTTGATAACTCTAAGTTAATCATATTTACAAAATAAGCGACATTCACCACAAACATTGTTGAGACCATTTCCTTTGGGTTTACAGTGTCCGTGTTTTGTGTGCATGCGTTATCATATATGATGCAAAAACCTTTTTATGTGCATATGTCAGTGAAAACCAACTGTTATCGTTAATAAGGCGATACATTTGATATGTACGAAATGATAAAATAATAAAAAAAAATCAGTTAAAAACATGTTTTACCATGATGTATCCACAACATGTATGCACTAACTGCAGCACGTCTTTATTGTGATCTACTGTCAATATCCTATTTTGTTACGTATCACAAAGGATAAGTCCTTTTAACAGTTACCTGATTCTAAGATCTAATGAATATATTTTGTACTTGTGATATCATCTGGGCATCCAGATCTCAAAATTGTGTAAAAGCATTCCAAAGACCTGTAAATCCTAGCTACCACAGTTAGAAATTAAAAATGACACTGACAAGAATTATTCCTAAAATGAATATTTACAAGAGGAGTTTAATAAGTGATCTGGTATAGTTTTTTCATTGGAAATGTCTTGTCAATACTAATAACAAATTAACTGACTGTGGTCGGATCAATGATAAACAACATTGTATTCTGTATTATGGAAACTGTGCAGCAACGTATAGCAACTATATGATGTTAACTACTGCCATTGTCTCTGTAACGATAATCTAAGTATGAGAAACTATGTTTATTCTGTAATGACAAGTGTATTTATACAATTTATGGATTTACCATCTCATTATCTAAACAAAATAAAAGGTTAATTCGTACGTCATTCACATCAATAATCGTATCATTCATCTTCATTCTTACACTCGCATCTAGTTTCACTTCATTTTTCAGAGCTAAATTCATCAACATCCAGGGTTTTCCATAAGAGTCGGTCGCCGGCCAATTTGACTGGCTACTTTGATCATTTGCCCACCTACAGCAATCCAGTTCCGTAATAATGTTCCGTACACGACTACACGTACACAGCAGGACAGCCTCCTACTTTCATTACACAGCCTACTATTGTCAAAATTATGGAAAACTCTGAACATCTGCAACATTCTCTCTCTCATGAACAATACCTTAATACATCTATCAGTTTATTCCTTTTACACTCAGTTCCTTCCCACATAATTTGAATTTTCTAACTATTAAGAAAATGTATTATCAATCCTCAGATTTCATCATTCATATCTTACTTCCACAGTCAAAGTATCATGAGTACTGACTTTTTATTGCATGTTTTATGTAGTACCATGACACAATCTGTACACTGGGTCACTTTCCCAAGAAATTTCTACTCGTAGATTTGATTTACAACAATATAGTCCTGTGTAATGACGGTGCCTAGGTAAGAGACTTGAATATGTATCACTGACTTATAGCACCGAAGGTCTGTAGTTTTACTGTACTCATTTGTCCTCAATCTAAGACGTCTTCTGTTGTTTCGGTGTTGATTCAGCAATGTCTCGGTGCTGGTCACTGTGACGTTTTCGTGAGCCTTCACTCTGATGCTTATTGGATTGTGCATCCATATTTGGTTCAGTCCACAATTTTCCAGTATTAACATCTTTCACTTTTTGGAAAGCAAATACTAAATATATAGCTGGAAAAAAAAGACTTCGGTACAATGTTTGAACAATTAAGTAAGTTTTAAATTCAGACAGAAAAAAAGGAAATCTTATCAGTGACCTTACCCCAACATGTCATGATATTTTAAGACTAACAGTAAGTTAAGAACCCATTTCTGATATAGGGTAACACTGAACAAGATGTAGAAGAAAACCAGGAGGATTTGTCTTGCAACTTAAATTTTCAGTGATTGAAATTGAAATATAAATTTAGATTAAAATTTTGTTTTACGTAAAATAGTAAGTCAGATTTTTGGCGCCTATGCCAATAACCTTGATATAAGTACACTGTATGTATATACCTTATTTCATTTGGCAATTAATGTGAATGAAAATATGAATATCTAGTGCCTTAATAATATCACAAGCATAAACAGGATGAAACATAGAGAATCTTAGGTTAGTTATTTAGAATTTGTTAAATGAGTTCAATAATTTTATATATCATAATTTAGGCATGTAATATATCAAATCATTTGAGAGGTTGTGAAAATTTCATATAACATTGGCACAAGTGTAAGATTCTATTGATCACATTACCTTTATTTCAAAAGTATAAGTGAAAACTCTAAGATAGTTGTTTTTATAAACAGATGGGTGCAGACTGACACTACCGCAACAATCTTGTAACATCATCAAGAGGCAAGTCATTTATGATGTCAGAATGGTGTTATTTCGAATGTGCTTTACAGAATTTACGATATGAATGTATGACATGACACAACAAGCCAGCCATGTCATAAATCATATTTCTGTACCATGTGTATAACCTTTGTTTCTTCTCCTCAATGTTTGACACAAACAGGAAACTGGATTATGTACCTTAAATCTGACATAAAACATATTAATCAGTTATCTATCTGTAGCCACCATACTAAACCTGAAACATTTGGTGTTGTCTAGAGGGACACAGTCACTTTCCAGTTACTAATTACTTGTTCAAATAACCTAAACTGAAACACTGAAGCCTGATAATTATATAGGGATGGGATCAATTGCTTGGAGAAAACACAGCTATTACTGTGTCAGTGTAAAAATCAGGGAAGATTCATGTTTTGAGACCTAAATACTACTACTGAAAACCATACTTTATACTTGTATATAACAATTTTGTGGATCAAGACAACAATTTACATATAATGGAATTAATGCTGTTGTGAGGACAAATGCTACGTCTACCACATGTCATAAATAAAAACAATACAGTAATCTTTCAAATTTTTCCAAATAGATATTTTTGTGGGGAGATTACGAACAAAGCTTTATTAGTAATTACTTCTTACTCTTCTGAAGTAACAGAAATTCCTCGCAGTGAATAGAGAAAATATCAGTGTTTTCTCTACAATCATTTTAATGCACCAGATATTACCATAATGTGGAATGGAACAGTGACAGGTGGGATATATACCGATATTTTAAAACTTACTTGAGGCATCCCATTCTGCTTGTGACAATGTTCCCTGAAATAATGTAAAAGAGAGCACAATCATCAATCAGAGTTTTCATATTTCAAGAAGATCAAATTACATGAAGTTTTGGGAGTCAATTAAACAGTTAGCAGACCTGGATTTTGTCTCAGATATTTAATTTAGCTTCCATTCTGTTTTGTAAGAAAATCACTGTGCCATATCAAAATATAATACATATCTTCCTAGAACATTCAATATCATTATGGTTATATGGGTGTACACTAAAACAAGACAAATTTGTAAGTTCTGCTTATACAAATATTAAAGTATCTAACGAGTGCTTGAAACAATAGTATGCATTCCCATGGACCAGTGTAAAAAAATGTTTACCACTCTAACAGGGCGATGATGCTTGAGGTCCTCCGGCCGCGTGTCCTCCTCCTTGAGTTTGTTGAGGCAGATCTCTGTGTCTTTGTAGTCATTTGAATTGGTGCCTACTAGTGCTGTGCCTTCGGGAGGAGGATAACACTACAAACACACATATATATATATAAAGGATTCAGGGATTATTCGAGCAAAATATGAACCGATAACACAATAAACTCTGTTCAATGCTTTCTTACTGTATAAGTACATATTATTGCCCTCAGTTACTTGATCTCTAACTTACCTCTAACACCTATATCCAGAGACCATGTAAATCAAATTTAAAACTGTTGAACTGAAATATACCTCTAATGTTGATGCCCTGCGATTGTTTATCTCAAACTTACCTCTAATGTTGATGCCCTGCGATTGTTGATCTCAAACTTACCTCTAATGTTGATGCCCTGCGATTGTTGATCTCAAACTTACCTCTAATGTTGATGCCCTGCGATTGTTGATCTCAAACTTACCTCTAATGTTGATGCCCTGCGATTGTTGATCTCAAACTTACCTCTAATGTTGATGCCCTGCGATTGTTGATCTCAAACTTACCTCTAATGTTGATGCCCTGCGATTGTTGATCTCAAACTTACCTCTAATGTTGATGCCCTGCCATTTTTTATTTCAAACTCACCTTTAATGTTGATGCCCTGCGATTGTTGATCGCAAAAGTATCTCTAATGTTGATGCCCTGCCATTTTTTATCTCAAATTTATCTCTAATGTTGATGCCATGTGATTGTTGATCTCAAACTTACCTCTAATGCAGACATTCTCCCTAACAACCCTCTGTGTTCACCTATCTCAGATTTTTCTGCGAAGTATTCATCAAATGGTTTTCTATAAACCAGCTTCATACCCAATTCCTCTGCCATTCTACAATAAGGAGAATTTATTGCATATAGTGGGTATTTCATGGGGATGATGGAAGACAACAAGTATCAATTTGAATAAGCTAGTTGTTTTCAAACTTTTTCCTCAAATAAGCCTAGGGGTCAACACATTATCCTGACCTAGAATTCAGGAGTGGGATTATTACAGGAAAGTAAACAAGCATTTATTTGTGATTCTTCCGATTTATAATAGTCTTGGGAGGGCTTATTTCCAGGAATGGACTTATCACCAAATGAATACGCTTATATGGTCAAATATAAATCAGTACCAGTGATTAGATTAAATTTCATTTAATCATATAGTGCCATAATAGAACCAATCTATAAAGCACCCTAGACATAAAGGTTACTGCTGAAACATTCAGATACTGTATTCCTTCAACGATTAGACAAACCCATCCATATGTATTGCTGTTGCGTAGCATTAGGAACCAATAGTGTTTCCATGTCCTGCTGTTTCTTGTAAGATAAATATCAACAGTATTTTCTGGCTCGCAGTAAGTTAATAAATTAATGTAATGATTAATCTTAAATATAAGGCTAGAGGAAATCAGTTGTCCAGAAATTCAAGATAAGTAATACTTCATAGTTGCCCTCAGCCCATTTTATCCAATCAGGAGATTTTTGAGCATGTTTCTTAATATAACATCTCATATACAATCAGCAACCCTGTTAATTATAAACTGTGATGTAATGTTGGACTTACTTTTCCAACACTGGGAAATACACAAGGAACTCTGGGCAGTCCACAACACCCTCTAAATGGAAGTTATACTTGGCTCCAAACAGGGGAATGTTATCAACATCTTCAGAACAGAAACTCACACTGTACACATCATTGCCCGCACACCGATCAGGAGAGTCACGAAACCTTCGCCTGAAACAATTATTGTGTCCTCGACAGGTCACAACTGAACTGTGGTGGTGTATTTCTATTGTAGACTTATAAATTTCAACTTTATAACTAATACATACAAAGTATCTATATCTTTAACAATGAAAACTGTGAAAACATTCTGAGAACATGTTTACATAACCTAAGAATCTATGACTTTAAATCAGGTTGACATATATTTGCATTCTCAGAGATAATTATCAGGATGATTTATTAAGTACGCAGGAAACTTAACCTTCTATCTTGTAAATACTTAGTTGTATATTTGACTTTTTATCCATACAAAATAATACATGACTTAAGTACTTAATCTACTGGGTACATGTAGTGGATCACCACAGCTCAGTCCCTTAGAGCGTAGACCTATGTAATCTAAGCTGAAGACAGGAAGTGGTGGTTCAATGCTCCCTACTCACTCTAGAACCTGTAGCATGTGAAACTTGAAGAAATCAAAAAGATGTGAAAAAACTTCTAGCATGACTTACACAATTTCATATGAGTCAGGCGTTGTTCCTATAAAGTACCCACCAAGCTTTAAACATTCACAGGCATTCTGTAGCATTAGTTTGGCTTGTGGGTAGCTCTCAAAACAGTAGTGAAAAGAAAACTGACAACTTGTGATGTCAAATGTTGTGTTGCTGTCCTTGTAAGTGTCTCTCAATCTCTCCTGTAGACAGAGAAAGAATTATATCACCAAGTATTCCCCATAGTGTCTATCATAGTAAATATGATATATATAGATCATGGGTTGGAAATTTGTGTCAAGTCTCTGTGGTTTTCCATGTATTTTGTATTAGAACTAATTATGGTAATAGGACTGTGCAATAAGTGTTCATACTTTTGACATTATTGTCATTAATGCATTGGCAACATTTAAACATGGGAAATATTGATAAAAGATAACATCTGTGCTAAACGAATTATTTCACTTACTTTAGTACAATCTGCTGTTATAAATTCTGCAGAGAAGATTCTATTTGGGCCTCGGTCATTCCGACCACGGTCAACCATTTCCTGATAGCGACTCTGGCATTGTTCAACAGAGGTGGCTGCTATATCTGAAAGTGTATCCCGTTTTGAAAAATTGTTACATAAAGAGGTTAGGGTAAACAGCTCTCAAAACATGTTTTGCTTTGGCTTTAAGAAATTCTAAACTTTTTGTTGAAATACATGCTAACCAGTAAGCATGGAAACAAAAGGTAAAATAATCCTATATAATATATAAACTAAATGTACAAACAGGCATCCAACACACAACTAAACATGATTTTTTATAGGTTTTGAAAAAATTGTGTCATTGGAAAACTTTTATTTCTAATCTGTTTATTCCATACCTGCACACACAATTTTAGATATCTGTCCTTTCTTCCATTTGAGAAGATCACCGCCTTTACCACAACATAGATCAAGTACACTGAGGTCAGAACGTTCGTTACTTTGGCCATGTACAGCCTGGATTGTCTCCCCTGTTTCAAATGCAACCGTAAATGCCCAAACATGTAAATGCCAGCAAATGTGCAAAAAAGCAAAAAAAAAAACAAAACAAAACACAAAAAAAAACCAGAACTGTTCCGCTTTTTAACATCAAAGGTGAATTTGACATTTGAACCAATAGTTATGCCTATAGAATTTCTTTATTAACCAACATTATAGCTCGCTTTGGGAGATCCTACACAATATATGCAGATTTTAACCACTGTACATATTTGGCAATAATCCCAAGCTGATTTGAGCTCATATGTACATATTTCTGTACTAGGAAATGACAAATCAATATACCAATGCAATGTAATAAGCTCACCCCTGATATTGATCTTAAGTAAGGAGTAACATGTTGTCCCCTTGTCTTATTCAGTGAATTATGGAAATGTCTAAAAATGATGGCCCACTCCACAAGAGAAACAGAATATTATTGTGACCATGCTGCTTGCTTTGCAATGATCATGAAATTTTGAGTTATTTATGAAATTTTGAGTATGATACACTTACCAATAAGAACGCTTTTTATCCAGTTATTTATGAAATTTTGAGTATGATACACTTACCAATAAGAACACTTTTTATCCAGTTATTAAAATTTCTCAGATGGAATATACGACTTTCTTTTCTTTTCTCCAGGCCGGATTCCTGTAACTCATTGTAATGCTTAGCAACAGTTGAAGTAAGATCCTCTTGTCCTTTTAGCTGTATTTAAAAAGATAGCAGGAGTCATTGTATGTTTCTTCTAATTTTCAATTTTTGTCAATTAAGTACAATTCACAGAGAAATAAAATCTCAAGTCATCAATGTTGATGGTGCACTAATGATCAAGAGCTATTCTTTTACAGTCACAAGGATCTTTTGAACTTGACCCCGCAACAAACAAGGAAATTATTTTTTCTCTTCCAGCAGCATCTGCCATCTCTTTATGATTTTGTTTATTTAATTATTCTCATGGATTAACTTCTCATTTGTTTTATTCCTTAAAAGAAAATGAAGATCGGAGACCTCAGAGATTGAATTGGTGCATTATGTTTTTATTCTTCAATTTAGAATGTTTAAAGGAGCAGATTTGAGAAAACTGAAGTATCTTATTTCTTCAGAGTTTCTCTGTTTATTAACAGTGGGATAATGCTATAGCTATTCATGACCAAATTCTTTTATTTTCATCACCATAATGATCATAAGACTCCCCAACTCAAATATACAGTTCAACAGATATTCAGCAAATAATATTTCATTATTTCCTCGTACTGAAAATAGAATGTTCTCTGTTTGAAAGTACAATGAAGATATTGGTAGCTTTTTCAACACATAGATGTCATGTTTAGGTTCTTTTTAATAACATTTCATCATATTTCCAAACGTTGTACTCACATTTTGTTCTGCCATCCTAGATCTGATGTCATGTGAACTGGAGTTTTCCCAACCCTTTCCAATGAGAAAAGTATTCTAATGATACACCAGTATAAAAAGCGAATAAAAAGTAAGACAAGTTAAGTTTTTGATTTAAACGAAAAAAATTTAAAGTATGAAAAAATAAGAAATGACTGACTCAATTATTCATGAATTGTCCAGTGTGAAAAGGAGAAACAATAGGTCCATGGGTCTTAACGGTCATCTGACTACAAAAACTTTCAGCAGTGAATGAAATTGACAGTAACGTTGGAGCTCAATCCCAATGGTGAAACTTGAGAATTTTGAAATAGGTGTTGCACAGGAAAACCATGATTGCACAATCGTGTTATAAAATGGCCTCCCTGGCTGCCATATCAAAGTTTTGACAAGGTTGAAAAATGACACTTTGTTGGCCACCTTTCCTTAACATTCCCACCAATTTTTAGCTCAATGGCACCAATGGAACTGGAGAAGAAGTTTAAAATATGTTTTTCAAGATGGCGGCCATCTTAGATTTCAGATAATGAATTACAAGTTTGAACAAAATATGGAATATTTATATGGGAGAATACTAACATACATATCGTGTTACCAAGCGATATGTTAATAATCATAATTAACTTAATTGATATGTTGTAGGGTTTCCCTTTAGCTCACGCACGTCATAATTGGCAAGTTTATCACGGAGAAATAAAACAATATTGTGTTGTGTTGGATATTGCTGCATGCCACATAAGGTTTCATTACAATATGGCATTCAAATTTTACATCGTGGACAGTTAGTTGTCGAAGTTATATTTCCATATCTCAACAACTGTATGTCAAAATATCTATAGTTAACGTCTGGTGCAAAAGTCAGAAGAACTCGCAATAGGCCTACTGATGAGAAACGCAGGTGTACATCCCTGGAGTTGAGGATGTTGTGAACTTGATATGCAGATGTGGACGATTTCTTTAACATGGAATGTATACAATAATTTACGTTGACGTTTTTTGTAAATGGATGTAAATCAGAATCACATACTCAACACGTATATATAATGTGAGGCCTATATCAGTTTAACTGGAAATATAAAGATAATATACAGCTGATGTAGACCTACAACGAACAGTTTTTCTCGTGGTCGATCCGTCCGGTGTTTATGCTAATCTCGGTCAACTAGACCCTTGGTGTAAGCACACTTTCACGCTTACTTTGATCAAACGGCTAGGTGATCACATTTGAAATGTGATGTCGTGAAAACTTTATGTACAATTAATAATAATAAGATTGTTTTTTCTATTTGTTCGTAATTCACATAGAATAAATGTGTTTCCACTTATCTAACCATTATAGTTTCTAAGTGTCGTAAAGATACGATTTCGATCCTGTTTTTGGCAACGTTCACCACATGTCCTATTTTTAAGGAAATGTCATTTTCTGTAAAGTTTCGTCATTTCTGAATGTTCTGTGTCGTGGTTCATGCAATTTCCAAGTAGCATGTTGAATTCAACACGTGCCTGCGTTCACAGATCTGTGCAACATTTCTGTCAGCATCCGATATCCATTTCAAGCACAAGACGTGCCCTCGAAAAGTCCGTCAGAGCGCGTCCATGGATTTTGACATATCGCAAGAAACCGACACAAGATAAATGCGTCCAAAGATACATGAAGACTGTACATGGTAATTGTCTTTCCATTTTTTCTATAACAATATTTACAATGTGTGAACAACCTGATGCACGTGATGTTCGAGTCTATGTGAATGGGGTTGGTAACAAATTGGAATAATGTATTGGGTTGATCATAGCTAAATTTACATGTAGTTTTCGATTTGTGCAACAAATTGACTAAAGGGTTCTGACTATTTACCATGACCAAGACAAAGGTAAAATTGCCGATAGATAGTCAAAACAATTCGGATTTTGTAGCCAAAAGAAGCTTTAACTTATCTCTTGTCTATGTGAATGTACCTGAGATACAACTGTGAAGTTAGAGCATCTAACAAGGGTTTGGAGCCCCAGGGTGACATCTTGTATTGTCGTGGCAGATTTGATGCCTGGCGAAAAAAATAATTCTTTTTCCAAAAATATGTAGATATATATGGTATTTCTCAAGGTAATGAAATTTAGAGCAAGGAGAAATGTTAATTGTTTACATAATGTCAAGCATTCTGTATATATACAAGTTTTTAAAAGAGATAACAATTTTTTTTAAAAACCACCATCCTACATTCTTCTATTATTCTTTCAACAAAACAAATATTGATTACATTTGTGGTTAGTTCTGGATATATTGCCGCCTTATTGCTGAAGTGAATGTGATGGTATTTGACCTGGCAACATATCTTTTCAGCAGCTGAAACAATTTACACATTGACTAGATAAAGGCAAGTTATAATAATACTAATTCATTTTCAGAAGGGACAAGCCCTGTATTGGTAAACAGACTCCAGTGCCCATCAAATTGGCTGAACAAGCAGACATTTATGTACCAGAGATGTTTTCCTTTGTTTGGATCCCGCTGTGATTTTAACTATGTACAGATAAATCGTTACCACAGTCACATCAACTACAGGCATTTTAGTGTACAGTTGCGACAAAAACAAAAGTCTACAGAAGAAATTAAAACAACACCTGAAGAAGGAGAAAACAATTTGAAGGAACCTGAGGAGAAACTTACTTTAGTACAGAGATTTAAAAAAACCTATAAGGAACACGGAAAAGTTCTTATTGGCGTGCATCTGGTAACATCATGTGTCTGGTTTGGAACATTCTACGGCATAGTAGATAGGTAAATCTTGTAGAATTATGTCTTGTGTGAATATCCACAGTATTGTATAGCTGTAAATATCAAATACCACCATCTCTCAGTGAAGTTTAATGTTATTGTAGATATACGTGTATTTTAAAATGATCATTTATCATTTATAACTGATTCGGAGAATGTTAATTGAATTTAATTCACATCAAACATTTTGATTAAGTGGACATGCAGCTCAAACACTTATTGGAAATATAAGTTTCTGATGATTCTTGGCATATCTGCCCAAATGCTTTTAACAACTTCTTCTAGAAATAACAAGAAACCAAAGGGGCCATGAACTTCAGCCAGTATCATACTGGGTAGAAGGGCATGAATTCTTTTTCACGCGTATCACCTGGCTGGTTTTCAAGGTCACAAGTGTCTTATGTGTTAAACATTGGAATAACTTGAAGAGGATTAATGCTACATCAGGGTTTTCCATAAGAGCTGGTCGCCGGCCAATTTGACTGGCTACTTTGATCATTTGGCCGCCTACACCAATCCAGTTCCGTAATAATGTTCCGTACACGACAACACGTACATGGCAGGCCAGCCTCCTACTTTCACTACACAGCCTACTATTAACAAAATTATGGAAAACCCTGCTACTTGATGAGTAGCTATTACATACTGTGATTGTGAACTCTCCAGGTCATTCAGATAATTCAAGGTCACAGATAGAGATGTGAAAAACCAGTTTCTTGTTAATAACCATTAGATTGAGAAGCACAGAATCATGACTTTTGACCAATTTTTTGTTCTATAGAAAACAGAGGTTGAAAGTTAGCAATTTTTGTAGGACTTTTTTTCTGGCAAGTCCAGCACCCATTTTCTTAATCTTGATCAGTCACATTACTAAGAGATGTGTTCTCAAAATTTCAGTTAAGCCCACAGGAAAAGCACGAGAGCATCCAAAAAATCACTGAAAATAGTGTTTTACTGCATGTTTACTTGAAATGTAGGCGTTGAAAGCAAGAGATCTCTCAGATCAGTGGAATGGATGTTCATAACTTTAAATTTATAATCAAAAATATATCAAATTAATTATTGTAATTATTCATTTTTTATTTTTTAATTTGCAGTGGAGTGGATATTGTGGCCTTACTGGAAAAATTGGGCTGCAGTGAAACAATCATCAATCCATTTAAGTCATCGAGTATGGGAAACGTGGCACTTGCTTACCTGATGTATAAGCTAGCTACTCCTGCTAGGTACACTGTTACCATTGGTGGCACAAATATGGTCATAAAATACATGAGGAAGACAGCCAGACTTCCACCTTTAAAGAAGGAAGACCAACTAAGAAGCATGTTTAAGCAAGAAGTAAAGGATCGCAGTACCAAGTTAAAACGCCGAGCGATAGCAAGGGCAAAGAGAACTAAACGGATCAATGAAGGAAGGAGGGTTATAGCTGTAGGAAGAGACTTTATCACAAAATGTAAATCAAAAAGTGACAGGATCCGACTTAAATGGAAATCATTTCGACTTAACAAGAAAAATTCTAAGAGGAAAAATGGGAGTAGTTCTAGAAACTGACATATAGTTTTGCTTGTGATGATGAAACAGTCTGTGATTAATTACGTGAGTGAAAGGTTTAAGAAATAAAGCGATTTTTTGTTTTACCTGGTGAAAACCTGAAAGTGGTGCATTCTTAGTTATGCTGTCAAGAAGCTGTCAATATTTGTTTTCATTAAGAATGAACTGGTGGAGGACAACCATGTATTTGTTGATAACTTACAACACTGGCGCCTTGTTGATTTATTTTAAAATGGATACAGTACCAGTATAAAGGTATCAGTAGCCAAAAAAATTTTAGGTATTTGATTTCTAATTTTTTAATTTACGAATGTTGGACAGATGTAAACTTAATCTAATGAAATTAAAGAAACATACAAATTATACATGTAAACCTGATTATTGATCTTTGTTCTAAAATATTGACTTTATTTGTGAAGGGAGCCAAATTTTCCCAGGATTTATAGATTTCCATTTTGAATATAAGTAATAAATGTTAAGATGCAGAACCAATTTTCTAATTCTCTTTGTGATTGCTATAGATATTTTACATTCCAAATCTGTATTGAGAAAACCTTACCATCCCATTTGTTATTGGCTCAACATCTCTAAAATTGTCACAAAAAATTGTGTAGTTTATTTGTATTTTTTAACGAAAGCTATTTGTTGGAATGACATGCAGGGTCATTGATTACAGTTGACGGTCTTATTTGTAGTCACTGATGTATGTTTAATTTGATTTCAATAAATCAAATACATGAAAATGCAAACTTTGCAAGGTAAAGGTAGAAATTTTAAAATGTACTTAAGATATGTGAACTTGGTGGTAACATTATCTGTCCATGATCAGCTGTGCTAATTGTAAAAGCATTTGTATACACTTTTGTCAGGAAGAATGCTCTTCTTTCACTTACCAAATAAACATATGCTGCTGACAAATGGCAGTTACTGTATTATGACACAAATGGAACCAATTAAGAATGTCTACGAAGATCATGTAAATAAGCTTGAGAGTGAAGACAATGGTTTGTGATATCGTGTTTATTCAGAGACGTGTTGACATTATTGAGCTGATCGAACACATTTCAGTGAGAATTAAATCATATGTCTATTTATTCTTCTGTAAATATTTTATGCTGTTATTTCCTTAATTACCTCAGTTGAAAGCTCATTAAAATACAGGTCTCTTAGGCATTGTCTAAAGAATATGTTGATATAGTGCTACATTATTGAATATCTTAATTCAAATTCTGTACAACGCATGCATTAAGGTTGGTTATACCAGTGTTTTGTTCTGATTTCTTAGAAATATTTTTGTAAAAGGTAGATGTTATTGACGCAAACTCCTTATACAGTATTGTTTTATGTTTTGCAAGCTCTTTTCATGAATGCATTATTGAATTCTTATAGCATAAATATACCTTTATTTATCCTTCGCTAAAACCATGGCTGACATTTTACCATGTACCTAAATCATTGTTCAATTTGAACTACAAATTATGGCAACTACTTTTCTTATAATAATCATCTACCCACCTTCTTGATTTTAATAAAGGCAATGCTTTGGCTCCTTGTCTTATTGTAGGGTGAATATTGTGTGCGATATGGTATATCACATTCATGAGCAAGTGGGGATTGACTTAAGTAACTAGAGGATCGTACATGAATTTACATTTCACCCCAGATTGATGAAATGAATCTAGTTAGATTAAGAGATAAAATTGTAAGGAGTTTCATAAATTTTACAAAGGTAAGATTCTGTTTGTCACATAACTTCAATATTTTTGCAAACATTTGTGAAAAACTACATTTTATTAGGTTTATGCAGAATTTTAATTGGCAATACTAATAATCCATTTTTTTTCTTTGGTGACTTCACTATGCAAATGATGCCAAGAAGCTTTGAAACAATGGGAACTTTCAGCCAATCAGTTTCACAAGGTCATATAAGATGTGTGTAATAATAATCATAAAAATCATGTAATGGATGTTATACTGATGATGATGTAGTCATATGACAAAAGTGATTTGTAAAATATTTCAAATCAGTTCAAGCATTTTTGACAAGAATCTGAATTTTTGCAGTTAATTATGAATAATATTAAAGTGACAAATTTTAAAACCATTAATGTGTTTTTACTTTCATTCAGACATTTGTTATGTTTTTGACAAGTTCTCAGTAATGTACTAACAAAGTTTTGAAGTGCAGAGTTAACTCAAGGTAGTGTTTGTTGTTAGGTTACTTACTGGTTTATCATCTGGTGACCAGCCAGGTGGGAGTAACATTAGGGAACAACATTAAGTAAAGTGATCAAAAATAAATCATAGAGACATCAAATGTAAACAAAATGTAACATGGCTTCACTTAACTTGGAGTTCATTCACCATTATGGTATTTTGACCATGGTTCATTTCAACATGCTTCACAATACCATGCTTCACTGGGTCTCCTGCTGTTGCAGGTGACTACCTCACTAAACATGATACAGGAGGCCCATCATACATTTTCTAGACCAATATGTGTAAACTGTCTTCAGCCTTGACAGCGTGGTCTGAGATCTAGTAATGTGTAAACTGTCTTCAGCAAGGCCTTGTCTGAGATATAGTAATGTGTAAACTGTCTTCAGGAAGGCCTTGTCTGAGATCTAGTAATGTGTAAACTGTCTTCAGCCCTGACAGCATTGTCTGAGATCTAGTAATGTGTAAACTGTCTCCAGGAAGGCTTTGTCTGAGATCTAGTAATGTGTAAACTGTCTTCAGCCTTGACAGTGTGGTCTGAGATCTAGTAATGTGTAAACTGTCTCCAGGAAGGCTTTGTCTGAGATCTAGTAATGTATAAACTGTCTTCAGGAAGGCCTTGTCTGAGATCTAGTAATGTGTAAACTGTCTTCAGCCTTGATAGCATTGTCTGAGATCTAGTTATGTGTAAACTGTTTTCAGGAAGGCCTTGTCTGAGATCTAGTAATGTGTAAACTGTCTTCAGGAAGGCCTTGTCTGAGATCTAGTAATGTGTAAACTGTCTTCAGGAAGGCCTTGTCTGAGATCTAGTAATGTGTAAACTGTCTTCAGGAAGGCCTTGTCTGAGATCTAGTAATGTGTAAACTGTCGTCAGCCTTGACAGCATGGTCTGAGATCTAGTAATGTGTAAACTGTTTTCAGGAAGGCCTTGTTTGAGATCTAGTAATGTGTAAACTGTCTTCAGCCTTGACAGTGTGGTCTGAGATCTAGTAATGTGTAAACTGTCTCCAGGAAGGCTTTGTCTGAGATCTAGTAATGTATAAACTGTCTTCAGGAAGGCCTTGTCTGAGATCTAGTAATGTGTAAACTGTCTTCAGCCTTGATAGCATTGTCTGAGATCTAGTTATGTGTAAACTGTTTTCAGGAAGGCCTTGTCTGAGATCTAGTAATGTGTAAACTGTCTTCAGGAAGGCCTTGTCTGAGATCTAGTAATGTGTAAACTGTCTTCAGGAAGGCCTTGTCTGAGATCTAGTAATGTGTAAACTGTCTTCAGGAAGGCCTTGTCTGAGATCTAGTAATGTGTAAACTGTCTTCAGCCTTGACTTTCTAACTCAAAAAGCCACATCTCAAATTTATTTTAATGAAGCCACATCTTATTCCAAATTCAATGGAATCAAATTCTAATTAAAAATGAAATGAATAATTAAAAATAGAAGAAAAAACACGTGTTGTAGAAGATTGATCGGTCTGTAGGGAAATCAAGATTAAATAGCTTTTGATGTAGGAATACCCTGGTAGATGAATCTGAAGTCCATACTAAGGACAAAACTTGATTAAGATTGTCTTGATAGTGACACAGTGATCACGATGTTTTTCTACTGCAAGTTTTCAATGAGAAAACGAGAGGGAGGCTCCATAAAAAATCCCGGTACCCATAGATATTTGTGTCTGTGCCTTATTCTAATGGACAGAATTACCACCAAAATCTACGAAATCTGTCAGAGGAAGACAGCTGATCAGATTTCAGATTTGATTCTTGCTGCGTGCTCAAAATCATGATAATCAGAGGAGGATCTTGGAATCCACCATTTGTGTATATATAAACTGGTATTTTTCCTTTTCTTCTATCCTCTTACATATGTCTTTGGTCAACCATTATATGTTGTCCATCAGTCACACAATTCAACTGACATGAAATTTGACCCCTTGCCACCAGAACATTGATGTTCGTTGTTTGGACAACGCTTGGTGATAGAACAGCACGAGACGAGAAATCTATGACCGATCAACATTTTTGGATAGGCAACTTTAAATGTCAAAATCATCTTGTGTTTCCTGATAGGTCCCAAAACTGATCATGCATATATGCGGAATAAAAAGAGTTTATAATGAAATTTGAGAAAATCCATTGTACTTCATTAGAAATATTTATAACAAGTTTCCACTGTCAAGATGCAAGATATGTCTGTCGGCCCTTTAGATAATTCCGTCAGTCCAAAAATTTAGCATGCACAACTGTGGAGTCACGTGAAGTCTACACTAAGTCTGTGCTAAACATACATGTAGAATATGTACGTCCTTGTTATGTCTAGCGCGTATGTCGCTGGCGAAATTTCGAGTAAAGCATGTGCTATAGACACTGATGTGAAAATCGTCGACATTTTAATTATGAATTCAAGATGGAAAATATGAGCTGGTAAGAAAAGGATAAAGATTTCTTTGATCACGCTGGATTAGGTTAAACTGCGAATTTTCTAAATAGAAAACGAAAATTTCCATTTCATTGTTGGCCATGTTTATGTCGAATTAGGTGGGTTCCATTCCAGTCCTCTTTGAGAATGATCCAATTAGTCATTTGGTGATGACAAAATTTTAAGTGTCTAATATCAAGGCTGGCTAACTGATTTAGTGGTACATGGAATTTCTCGTCATAGACATTTACTTCAGAGGAGAGACTTTGCCTTTCACCTTACAAATGAATGTCCATAAATCTGTGTCTTCATTATATTTTTGACGAAGGCAAATGGCGATTTGTTTCAGTATATTCCACGTGTTTTTATTAAACAGTTTTTAAAGTCATTACCTTGGGCTCTTTGGTGCTTTACCATAACTCGAATAAAGAGAAAACGGCGAGTCATATTTCAACTCTGGACAATATGTCAAGACTGCTACGTGGGAAGTTGTAAAGGTGAATTTCAGTAGTTCCGTCTCTAAAAACCAACTAATAACACAGACACTCGGAGTAGAGAAAACTCTATAGAAATGAACACTGAAGACCGTTGGCCAAAATTCCCAACACAAACGCATAAACAAAAAACAATTGGCAAAGCATGATGAGTCGGTAGTCGGCTATGTTAAATAAAAACGATGTTTTTTTTAAAATTTAACAAGGCAGTGAATTTTTGATTAGTTGGTATGCAGATGGCTGTATAAAGGCAAACACTGAGAGATATAAAGCAGTCAGAATCGGTAAAAAGGCAAGCGAATAAATAAAGTCTTTTAATGTCTGTAATACAGAAATGCAGTCACTCTCTTAGGCATAGACATATATTTTTTATTCAATATTTTACACCCCCACTCCCAACTTACCTATTTATCTGTTTATAGCCCTTGTTTTTATGGGGTTTTCTCTGGTAAATGGAAATTTCTTTACCACGCTATTATTTTTTTTCAATTTTTAATTTTTCCAAGTTACAATACACAAAGACCAGACAGCATACTCACTCGCTTTCATACACATATTATTATACATACATAAGGATGTGTAACATGCATCATTATGATGTTGATGATGATCATCATTATAATTATATTTCATGCAATAGACAATCATCATCATCATCACAATTTCATTGATATATTTCTCCTTAAAACCATCAAATGCATCGCACATAAAGCAGCCATCCACCCTCATCACTGTCGTCATCATCATCATCATCATCATCACTGTCGTCATCATCAACATACAGATAACATTGCATATCATCATCATCATCATCATCATCAACATCATCATCATCATCACTGTCGTCATCATCAACATACAGATAACATTGCATATCACAATCATCTTCATCATCATCATCATCATCATCATCATCAACAACAACAACAACAACAACAAACAGATAACAATGCATATCACAATCATCGTCATCATCATCATCATCATCAGCATCAGCATCAGCATCATCATCATCATCATCATCATCAACAACAACAATAAACAGATAACAATGCATATCACAATCATCGTCATCATGTAATGTCTTTCGTGTAACATCGATATTGTAATAATCTGTCTTTAAAGTACCAGTACCTCTCCGGAAAGTATAGATAAAGTGGGAGAAACCTAAGGACCTTCAGGGCAAAAACCTTGATATAGTATAGGACAAGTCGAAATAACCACACAGCGTTTGTTATACTGCGCTATACTTTGTTCTGTGTTTTATCTTACGTATGGTTTCGTGCTGGTTTTACACCATGTTTATATCGAATACAAGCTCTCGGAGCTGATGTTAATTACATGTTAACCAAGTTTGAAATAGATCTTGTGTATCTGTGTGTTCGGGGCTGGTTGTATGTTGTTATTGGTGACAAGCCCCAAGTCCTTCCTTTCAATCAGGTGAGTTCAACAGTTATGTAACTGGAGATAGAATATGAATCGAGTCATTTTCGAGACGACATGCGTCGGTTGCTGGAAAACTTTGTTTTGTCTAAATAGCAGCAAATTTACCAGAACATTACTTGGAACCAAAAAGGACAGAGGACACGCGGTGGATAAATGACTGTTGGTGCTAAAGGCATTGACACCAGAAGATTATAATTGTTACAACCGAGCATAGGCGACTATAGGAAAATGTCTTAATTTTGAAAATCCGACAATAAATAGTTTGGTTTGCTTAATCCTTGGTGTTGGATTTCAAAAATAGGTGAAAATTTCAAAAACTAAAACACAGAGTCCTCTCTCTCTTACTTTACAAAAACTAGCCCCTATCATTCATATAATCAGATAGTGAGTCTTTAAAAAGTCATATTTCGGAATGTTATACAATATATAATTAAGGTTATTTTTTTCTTTAAAAAGTTCATTCATTGGTTGCTGTATGCTGAGTTTTCAGCTCGTACAATAAAATTAAAATTTAGCATTTACGCAATTTTCTTATTGTCCCATGTTTGTAATGCTGTTACATTTCGATGAGACGGAATAAAAAATCCCACCGAAGATAGGAAAGAATACCTGCTATTTACAAACGAAATAATAGTAATTATTGAAAATGACTACAATTTTGTATTACTTATTCATCATATTTTAACGCATATTATAACTACATGCGTGTCTAGTACAAGGAAACGCAAAATTGTTATCATTTTAATTGCTTTTCAATTACTTTATAAAATCTAATCACTCAAAACATCATTATCAGAACAAAGGTTAAATCTTAAATTTTAACGACCAGACAGTACAAGGGAGGCAACTCTATTATTGAAACTCTATTATTGGAACTCTTCAATCTTCAAAAGATCACCGGCCGGCTAACGAAATCAGAAGGTAGGATAATGTTTACTTTAAATCCATCGTCATCTTAGTGTTATGTCATCTAAAGAAAGCCGTTAATCAAAAAGATTTAATTTGTTAAGTCATATGTACGTCTCTATTTACATATTGTCAATTTTTATTCAGTCATGACCGATAAAGAACCCGATTTTCCGGATGATTCGGTCACGGATTTCGATCCCGATGCACAACAATTTGAAGGAGGAGACGGTGATCACGACGCTACGTCAACAAACCAGGATGAAACGACCGTCGAAGACCCGGTATAGTAGTTTTACAGGATGCAGAATGGCTTTCATTTCACCCTCTCGCATCCTTGTGTAATCAGTGCACAGGTGTCTGACGTTGTATCAATAAGAGAGTTTGTTAAAAGTGCTACTGTAGACATTTAAAAAACTGCTCTCATAACTACTTACAGTAGGCATATGTGGTTAGGGACCATCGCTAGGCCTATGGAATGAAGGTCATTTTCATGTTTAAGAATATTAAAAAAAGAATAACTCACCGTTTGAGATATTAAAGTTAAAATTCACTTTAGAGTAAAAGTAATACAAACATGCTTAAAGTAGTTTATTTCAATTTGCCATAGTCCTCATGATTATCTAGTTCTTACATAATGATTGACTTTGTTCATAATGTTCTTGCTATTTATTGTCTGACCAAGAGAAGTTTCTTTAAAAATGTAGCTTTCTTCATAAACGATATGTTGGACAGCATTTTATGAAATTCTCTCTTTATTCGATGTGTTATTCTTGAAACCGAACTTCCTGGACTTTCTAAGAGATTTTGAACAAGTAGTGATTGCCTTGTGTTGTTTGTGTTGCATTTCATGTCCCAACTAGTCAAGACATGAATACTATACAGTCCATACTTCCTTTAATTAGGTTTTAACATTTTTGCATTTAAGGAGCTGGAGGCTATAAAGGCCCGTGTGAAAGAGATGGAAGAAGAAGCAGAGAAACTTAAGGAAATGCAAAATGAAGTAGAAAAACAAATGAACATCACATCCCCAACCACTGCCACTACTGCCAGTAAGCATTATTTACAAATATTAGCTGAAATAAATTCAAGCATGATGCATAACGGATACTGTAGCTTACAATTTATTTTTAGCATACATATTGTAAAGCTAAACTTGTACATGACTGAAGAGTGTTCTGGTGTTAAAAACTGCTCTTGGTAATTGAGAGAATTCCATAAATGTATTTTTCAATTTTTCAAGAATTGCTCATTGAAAATTCATTACTTTGTGATTATCAGCAGGTGGTGCTGAACTAATTAATGAAGTTGAAATCTGTTCTTGTGGAGAAAAAAGTTGTAATGTATAGATTGATTTAGTAAAATAGTACATCATTTTGATATTGAATGTGATTTCCTTTCCTTTACAGCTGGATTTCCCACTGTTGAAGAAAAGCTTGAAGCTGATAACAGATCCGTTTATGTTGGAAATGTAAGATATTGAGTTTTGGTCCAAAAGTACAGTAAAGAGCATCATGTAATCATTATTCATATTGAAATTATAGTTCTGCAGTGTAGCCAATTCACATCATTTTGTCAGGCAAACCTGATATTGGCCAAATCATGCCCTGCTGGAATCCCCTGATATTTCTTTACCGTTTATTAGCTTTTTAAAATTTAAAATTAAATTTTGAATCTAATATTTCGTATAGTCAAAGTTCCTTAACTTTAGATGTTCAATTAGATGGTTCAAGAGATGATGTTCAACACATGTTAGACTAAAGAGCTACAAGGGTAGCTATGATTTCAACATTTTTGCTGATCATGAACCAGACTATCCAGCTTTATTAAGAAGAAAGGATATATATATAGGTGTTGCGAGTCCACCAATCCTGTATGAAGGGAAACTTTTATAGCATTTTAATTTCTCTGTCTTCACCCTTTGTCAACAAATTAACACTTGGGTTGAAGTTTGATTTTGAAGCTGTTAAATACTTTTCCCCTGAAAACATTAATGTAAGATCAGATGAAAAAGGAAAATGAAGGTTAAAGTGATATTTGTTTGTTTCTTTCAAAGTCCTCTGATTATAATGACCTCATATGGTTGGTTGAAGATCTGCAATCCTGATTTGTTTTGATTGCTTTTTAAGTTCATAAATAGGCCAAGTTTTCAGTTTGTTGCAATAGGGTTTTTAGTGCCTTCTATTTTCATTCTATTAAAGTTGAGGACAGTAATCACATCTATAGATTTTTTGCCATAAGACTGTTCAAGAGATGATGTTTAACACATGTTAGACTAAAGAGCTAAAAGAGTAGCTATGATTTCAACATTTTGCTGATCTTGAACCAGTTCAGTCCAGCTTTACTGAAAGATAGGTGTGTCTTGAGTCCACAACTCCTGTATGCAGAAAACTTTTGTGAAAGTTTAATTCTCTATTCTTTACCAATTGTAAGCAAGTCAGAAATTAAAACTGGAAACTGAATATTTCTAGGGCCAAAATAAGGTAACACTGGGATTAAAAGATAAAATAAGGTTAAAGTGATTTTTATTTTTTCTTTCGAAGTCATGAGAATTTGATGACATCTTCTGGTTGGTTGAGATACCTCCAAGATCTGACCTGGTGCTTTGTTTCACTTTTCAAACTTAATGAATAGGTCAAGCTTCTTGTTTGTTGACATAGGTTTTTTTAACATGTCTTGTGTTTTCTTTGGTCTATTGAAGTTGTGGACAGTACTCATATCTATAGATTTTGTGCCATAAGACTGTTCAAGAGATGATGTTTAACACATGTTAGACTAAAGAGCTACAAGAGTAGCTATGATTTCAACATTTTGCTGATCTTGAACCAGTCCAGCTTTACTGAAAGATAGGAGTGTCATGAGTCCACATCTCCTGTATGCAAGAAACTATGGCAGCAGTTTAATTTTCTATTTTTTACCAATTGTAAACATGTCAGAAAATAAAACTGGAAACTGAATGTTTTTAGGGGCAAAATAAGGTAACATTGGGATTAAAAGATAAAATGAAGGTTAAAGTGATTTTTATTTTATCTTTCAAAGTCATGAGAATTTGATGACATCTTCTGGTTGGTTGAGATACCTACAAGATCTGACCTGGTGCTTTGTTTCACTTTTCAAACTTCATGAATAGGTCAAGCTTCTTGTTTGTCGGCATAGGTTTTTTTAATGTGTCTTCTGTTTTCTTTGGTCTATTGAAGTTGAGAACAGTACTATCAATAGATTTTTTATCAAAAGGCTGTTCAAGAGATGATGTTTAACACATGTTAGACTAAAGAGCGACAAGAGTAGCTATGATTTCAACATTTTGCTGATCTTGAACCAGTCCAGTCCAGTTTACTGAAAGATAGGAGTGTCATGAGTCCACATCTCCTGTATGCAAGAAACTATGGCAGCAGTTTAATTTTCAATTCTTTACCTGTTGTTAGCAAGGCAGAAATTAAAACTGAAAGCTGAATGTTTTTAGGTGCAAAATTAGGTAACATTGAAAATGAAAAATAAAGGTTAAATTGATAATTGAAGGTTAAAATGATTTTTATGCTCCCCAAAGCGTAAGCATATAGTCGCTGCTTGGTCCGCCCATCATAATTTTGTCTGGAGCATAACACAAAACTATAAAAGGTAACAACGTACAATTTCATGGTTAGATATATTTTAACAAAGAGAAGTGAAGTGCACAAGATCCATCACTCTATTTTCCATAATTTAAGAGTTATTGCCCTTTGTTATTTTTCATGCTTAAATTTTGTGTCTGGTCCATTACACCAAAACTAGAAGAGTATCAACATGAAACTTCATAGGTAGATAGATCTCGACAAGAATAAGGGCAGTGCACAAGAATCATAACTCTCTTATTGCCCTTTGTTATTTTTCATACTTAAATTCTATCCAATTCAGGGAACATAATCCATCTCTGGATGGCCCTTGTTGTTTTATCTATCAAAGCCATATCAAAATGACATTGTCTGGTTGGTTGAGGTACCTACAAGCTCAAACCCATTGTTCTGTTTCACTTTTCAAACTTCATAGATAGACAAAGCTTCTAGCCTGTTGTCAAAACGCTGAAAAAATTCAGTCATTATAGATAAAGTGTTATGTATTTTCATTGTAATGAAAATTGAGAGCAGTTCTCGGACCTACAGAGCTCTAGTCAAACTCATGCTTTAAGACTGTTCAAGAGATGATGTTTAACACATGTTAGACTAAAGAGCTACAAGAGTAGCTATGATTTCAACATTTTTGCTGATCTTGAACCAGTCCCATCAAGATTTATTATGACACAGGAATGTTCCTAACCTGGATGTCAGTCCACAACTAGACCCAGATTTTCTGGGCAGGTGATAAACCTACCACTCCTATTATGTTGTTTTAGATTGAACATTCATAAAAATTGAAAACTTCAAGTTTGTTGTCTGCATGTAGGCTACTGAATACTGTTGCCACTCGAGCTGTTAATGTAGAAAAAATCTGCATCACAATATTATCCAAATATGCACTCACCAACGTGATAACTGGAATTTTTATCCAGATGATTTCTGAATCCGAAACATTGTTCAAAAATTCATTTTTCGATACCATGGAAAGAATCTGACACATGACACATGCTTTTTGTGGTAATACTAACATGATACAAGATTATTTGAAATATGTTTTTTGATGACATTACTGGTCCCCAGGCCATTGCAACATCAGACATAATACTAGGTATTTTCCTTTTTCACTACTGACATTATAGAGTTAATCCGAAGCTTGTGATCTTGGTGGAAGTACGACTACATTGCTACATCCTATTGGCCCATTTGTTTTGTGATGTGATAAAGGCACTTTGCAGCTGTTGAACATGTTCGGGATATTTCTTAATGTAATTTTAATCATAATGCAGGCCTAATGTTCAGATACACATAGATTTACATTTCCAATATATTTGAAGGAGAGTTGTTGTTTGTAAAGATTGATATACCAGTACTTTGATCCAGTCATATTACTTCAAATTGTCTGGGATGATATGCATGTTTATACCCAAGAAATACCACTATTTTGTGTTTTTGTCTGCAGCAGTATCACAAATCTTTTTCCATGATATTGTTGTATTGCATCTGTAATTACTCTATATGACAATACTGATATATAATAACAGCTCTAGTTGCTGTTGTAAACATGTCTAGTTATGGATGTTGTAGTCTCTTATATGTTCACTCTATGTACTAAGTAATAAATATGAGGTCAGTAAGTAGTCATACCTATAGAGTTCTAGTCAAACTTTTGCCATAAGACTGTTCAAGAGATGATGTTTAACACATGTTAGACTAAAGAGCTACAAGAGTAGCTATGATTTCAACATTTTGGCTGATCTTGAAGTAGTCTTTGATTATCTGTTTAAAAAACTGTTGGAGATGTTTCATCTTTGAGGATGTTAAATTAGATATAAAAAATTCTGGGATTTTTAACATTGCCTGCTTCTTGAGGATTGCACAGTTCAGACTTGATGATTAAGTCCAGATGTATCTGCTTTCACTTGTAATTATATAGATCTAGTGAGACATTCGTATTTCATTGTCATAGCTATGAAGTGGTGCTATGCTGACTTGTTTAGCAAAATCAAAAACAGTTATTCTATGAGAAATAGATTTATACAATTGACACTCAATATGAGTATAAAGCTATCAAGATGATAAATAGATGCTTCACTGCTATACCACTTCTCTGTTTTAGGTAGATTATGGAGCTACAGCTGAAGAACTGGAACAACACTTCCATGGCTGTGGATCAGTGAACAGAGTGACAATTCTTTGTGATAAATTTACAGGACATCCTAAAGGGTAAGAATCCATTCTTGACAGTATTTCTTGTTGAACATTAATTTGATTTTCATTAATATTGAAAAGCACTTTTGTCTTGTGCCTACAAGAATAGATACTATTAACTGTAAGTATATGAAAGGAATCAGATTTGAGAGTTCAAGGCAAATAGTCACAAAACAGTATTGCCCACTTTGATATTTTGAAAGACTTCACGGTAAAAAAAACCTGTTTATTATTAATGTATATGAGTATGATTCGTGACGTATTTTATGTTTATTTTCAGCTTTGCGTATGTAGAATTTGCTGATAAAGACTCCGTTGCTACAGCTCAAGCTCTGGATGATTCACTGTTTAGAGGGAGACAAATTAAGGTAAACATTCCTCTGAAGGTCTCAGATATGTCTGTGGCTAGTGGTAGACATTTTTGACAGTGTCATTGGATTACCTATCTGATGAGAAATTGTGATCAGAAAACATATAGCAATGTATTAACAAATACTGATGATTTAGCGTGCAACATCTCACATCTTAGTTGTTGCTGTAGAGATGACTTTCTTTGTTCTGTTCAATATATTTTACTGACATATTTGTTTACATTATGGTCTGATATATAATACAGTAAAATTAAACATATGATTTTATAGGTGACTGCCAAAAGGACTAATCGCCCTGGCATCAGTTCCACTAACCGACCTCCCCGTGGTCGAGGTTTTCGGAGAGGTGGTGGGTATAGAGGGTCTCCGTATGGAGGGTACTCACCTCGACCAAGGGGCAGATTCACGTATGTATACATTATAATGGAAGTCTTTTATAAGTTCTGCTGTAAACTTAAAATGTTATGTAATACCTAAGTCAGGGTTTTCCATAAGAGCCGGTTGCCGGCCAATTTGACTGGCTACTTTGATCATTTGGCCGCCTACACCAATCCAGTTCCGTAATAATGTTCCGTACAGGTACACCGCAGGCCAGCCTCCTACTTTCACTACACAGCCTACTACTAACAAAATTATGGAAAACCCTGCTAAGTACATATTAAATTTGAGCTTTTTTTCATGCACAGTATTTCTGACCTTACACAATGCTGAAAAATCATTAAGATCTGCTGTCTTAAATATTTCGCCTATACTATAAGATGTTTCTGTTTTGTTTGCTGGATGGAGGGAAGGTTACATTGACCAACTATCGAGGTGATTTCACAGGGTGCTTTTGCTAAACTGGCTTTGACAGAACTATCAGATGATTTTCCTGTTGACTTAAAGGAATATTTTGTTTTTTAGATTGAAGTCTTGTGAAATATTTCTTACATTGGTAACGGTTAATGATAATAATAATAATTGTCTTTATTTATATTTAAAGCATTTTGAGCGTTAAAAGTGTTGAATATTTGTTCTGTGTGAGACATGTAATTAGTTTGTGTTCTGCTTGATCATTAAAGAGGATACATAAACATACATTAAGACATATGGCAGGAATCCTGACTACTTGTTGAGTATTTTAGTTACACAAATTTTTTCTGAACTTTAATACCTATTTACAAATGAACTCTGAATACATTTGTTTCAGTAACAAGATTCCTGTGAAAATATATTGCTGACTTGTGATTTATATCTCAGATTTAATGTAGGATGATGTACTCAATAATTTCACTTAATTGTTTTCAGTCAAAAATAAATGATTATATTCTAAATCAATGAACCAAGAACTTGCAGAAGCTGAATTTCATTATTTTGTAAATGTCTTATATTAGGAAGGATAATTGAAATAAATTGTCCTTTCAATATTGACTGATGATTGGATGTTTGAATTCAATGTAGTTGCGACAAAGACATAGAAATGACATTCGCATTTATTTAATCATGAAAGAAGGAAAAGGTGGTAGTCAAATACTAGAGTAGTAAAGAAAAATTTAGATGTATGAACTATATTTCAAACAACCATAATTTTGATGATGTTGCAGAACTAATTAAAGTCTTTACTAAAAGTAAATAAGGTGATAGAGCAGTTGTTTGTGTGATGGACCCTAGTTAGTGACCTATCATACCAAGAGGTTAGTGCTTTACCAGAACTGCTAGAGGAGACTAAAGCACTAAACTGTCCGTATCTTCACCACATGTGTCAACACTGCATCAGCCTCGTCACAACTTTGACACAAATATGGTCACAATTCAGGATACTTGTAATTTTACAGGCCTAAATCAGGGGTGTCAACTGCAATTCATTCTAGAGTTTCTAGAGACATACCAAATCGCGGGAAAATGACTAAAGTTGGCAATTTTCTGGGGCTTCCCAGGAGAACCAGGATGATTGACACCTATGCTTCATGTCTGTGATATGTTGCATGACATATAGCACAAAGCTGCCGCCAGATTTTTAATAGAAGTAAATATTACTTTTTAGAAGGTCAGCTTCACATACCTCTTAACTATTAAGAGAGTTTATTTTGACACAGTTGAGAGCATTTCTCTTTACTAGAGCAAATGATATTGCCAAATGAATCTCCTACTGCAGTAGGGGTTCATACCCCACAAAATACTAACGGCACTAGGTTGGGATTGCTTGCAGTAGTTTACGTCTTTATTAAGGTCAATGTTGTTAGGAAATTTCAGTATTAAAGATTGACTGTAGATATGTTTTGTTTAATGTTTACTAAATTCTCACTTTTCATTTTATGTTTCAGTCGGTACAGACGGGCCTCGTACTATTCTCCTTACTGATGCACGTTTAGCCATTAAGATTTCTGGCAGCAAGGAAAAGAAAAGCTTGATAGTTGGATATTAAAGATATCTGATAGAGTATTCTTTAGTGGAAAGTGGCAATATCAAAATATAGTAATTTTCTACAAGTTGATTAAAAATATGAAATATAAACTAGTTTGTTGCTGCCAAATAGGCACAGTATAAAGAAATGAAATCAAATTTGCTGTCAAGGAAAACAATGAAAAGATGTAGGAAAGCATTAAAAAGATATATCAGCCACCAAAGATGAGTAATTGTAACAAATTTTGACAGATTTAATTGTTGCCAACTACAGTTGATATCTTAAATATGTTATTACTTTCTAGTCGATTGCTCTAACTATGAAAGAACAAATAGAATCTCGGGACCAATCAAGTTGGTCTATAGTATGCAAAAGTGTGTGAAAGAATTTGAAAGGTTTCAAATAGATAAAAAGAGTTAAAGCAACCCAGAAAAACCAAGATGAATTACAAACATGAAATTGCTCGTTGATTAAAACTGATTTTCATCCAGATTTTATTATTTCAGTCCTGAAATTTTCAAAATTTTCTACCCAATTTTTATTATTTTTTATGTGTAGGAAATTTACAAGTAAATATTTTTATATAAATTGAATATTATAAAATGTTTCCTTTTTTTAAGAATTTTATTTGAAATGGTTCTGTTTTAATGTTGAAAAAACTTTGCGGGACTATACATAGATTTGATGAACTAATACAGGGTTTAGCTTTTTTTCAGATTGCAGAGTCCTGACGTGTTCGGGTGTCTGTGCAGGTTCTTCACTCTCTGTTCTATTTAAGGTCAATTCTCAGTCGCAGATATTTTCTTCTGAATTCACTCGCAGAGAAAAAAAAAGTATAAAAAAAAAGGAAAAAAAAAATATAGAAGAAAGGCATAGAGATAAAAAAAAATCGAAAAAATTTAAAGAAAAAAAAAAGCGAGAAAAGAATGTGTTAAGAGCAAAAGGGTTAAAAAAAAATCAGGGAGTTTGAAAAAAAATGAAAAGAAAGATAGAAAAGAAAGATGTGAAAAGAAAGAAGATTTTAATAGTTCTGTGAAAAAATGTACGCAATTGGGATGTTAATAAAACATGACAAGGGAAGTGATGTTTGGCTTTTTATTTCATTGTAAATTTACAGTCTAGAAAGTCGCTTCATTATTGTGATTTCAGGGCTAGAATATAAATCTAACATGACGGCATTGTGTTTGAACACATTCATTATTTATTATGGAGTCATTGTCACCAGTCAGCAGGTGGTTCAACGACCATACTTTTTCAAGGACAAGATGATTGACTTAGCCCAGATCTCATTTGAAGAAGACTTTTATCTCTCAAGTTTATACGAAAAAAAGGGTAAAATGCAAGATAGGATTATCAACATCCAATTACAATTTTTCGTCCGCCAAGCTGCTGTCACTGGGGTCATTTTTTAAAAGTTTCTGAAGGGTAAAATTATGATCTAGTGAAATGGCATTATTTGTCGACAAAGATCATCAACATAGAGTAAAGTATACAATTCGGCTGTAAAGTTTGATACCATCAATATTATGTACAGACCTCGTAGAATATTTTTCATGAATATGGTTCAATATGCTATATAGTGATATCCAATACAGTTGTCGCTGACATCTGAGGAGAATGTGATGCATGTCTGGTATAGTTGGTCAAAATTGCCCGAGGAAGGGATAAAGGCCACTCTCTAGTGAGCTAGGTTCGGGTTTCTGTGTCCTTGAGTGATGTGAATGTATTTATACATGACCGTCGTGAGGACAAGCTAGTTGGACCAAATGTAAAGCATAAAAGACGAGATCGTATAGAAGAAACGCAACAGAAAATCACACCGAGACAAATACAGCTGCACTTCAACATGAATTTTAGAAATTGATCCGATTTGAAACAATTCCAGACCAAATACTAAAATATAGTTTGGGAGGTAGACTATCTCCATAATGCTGTTATTCCGAAATAGATGAAATGGTATAAGGCGAAGCCGTGCGTCGCGAGCGCCGAAGGCGCGAAGCTTTGGCGAGGTGTCTGGGGGCCCTCCCCCAGAAAATTTTGGCTCCATTTCCTGCATTTTGAGCGTATTTTGAAGGAAAATAACTACAATAAAAAACTCGACGGATTTACACGTTTCACAAAAGTCACCTCTGGGGCAACTGCCCCCCCTCCTTGCCTACGCCAGTGGGTATACCAAAATAATGTATGTAGCTTTCTTTTTCAAACAGCCTTCATTCTCGGAACACAGCTTATTGCTAATACCTGTACATTTCTTGATTTTTGCAATTCCATAAGTGCGGGTAGACAATGGCGTTAGGAAATATGGTTTAAGCTAAGATGTCTGTTAATATCAAAAACGTTTTATACACATTAACTACTTACATGTTTAAGTTTTAAAAAAACCCAAACGAAAAAACCGTCTAAAAGTTTCCATAAAAATAAGGCAAATATGCTGTTTTTTTTTGCGTGTTTGACTGCAATTTGACAATATCAAATGATCATTAGCAAAGTTAAACCACATTTGAATTAATTGTGTAATAGTTTTAGGGTGTATGGTAAAAGTATCCCGGTGTAATAGTTTTAGGGTGTATGATAAAAGTATCCCGGTGTAATAGTTTTAGGGTGTATGATAAAAGTACCCTGGTGTAATAGTTTTAGGGTGTATGATAAAAGTACCCTGGTGTAATAGTTTAGGGTGTATGATAAAAGTATCCCGGTGTAATAGTTTTAGGGTGTATGATAAAAGTATCCCGGTGTAATAGTTTTAGGGTGTATGATAAAAGTACCCCGGTGTAATAGTTTTAGGGTGTATGATAAAAGTATCCCGGTGTAATAGTTTTAGGGTGTATGATAAAAGTATCCCGGTGTAATAGTTTTAGGGTGTATGATAAAAGTATCCCGGTGTAATAGTTTTAGGGTGTATGATAAAAGTATCCCGGTGTAATAGTTTTAGGGTGTATGATAAAAGTATCCCGGTGTAATAGTTTTAGGGTGTATGATAAAAGTATCACTGTGTAATAGTTTTAGGGTGTATGATAAAAGTATCCCGGTGTAATAGTTTTAGGGTGTATGATAAAAGTATCCCGGTGTAATAGTTTTAGGGTGTATGATAAAAGTATCCCGGTGTAATAGTTTTAGGGTGTATGATAAAAGTATCCCGGTGTAATAGTTTTAGGGTGTATGATAAAAGTATCCCGGTGTAATAGTTTAGGGTGTATGATAAAAGTACCCTGGTGTAATAGTTTTAGGGTGTATGATAAAAGTATCCCGGTGTAATAGTTTTAGGGTGTATGATAAAAGTATCCCGGTGTAATAGTTTAGGGTGTATGATAAAAGTATGTGTAGGAAATTTACAAGTAAATATTTTTATATAAATTGAATATTATAAAATGTTTCCTTTTTTAAAGAATTTTATTTGAAATGGTTCTGTTTTAATGTTGAAAAAACTTTGCGGGACTATACATAGATTTGATGAACTAATACAGGGTTTAGCTTTTTTTCAGATTGCAGAGTCCTGACGTGTTCGGGTGTCTGTGCAGGTTCTTCACTCTCTGTTCTATTTAAGGTCAATTCTCAGTCGCAGATATTTTCTTCTGAATTCACTCGCAGAGAAAAAAAAGTATAAAAAAAAAGGAAAAAAAAAAATATAGAAGAAAGGCATAGAGATAAAAAAAAAATCGAAAAAATTTAAAGAAAAAAAAAGCGAGAAAAGAATGTGTTAAGAGCAAAAGGGTTAAAAAAAATTCAGGGAGTTTGAAAAAAAAATGAAAAGAAAGATAGAAAAGAAAGATGTGAAAAGAAAGAAGATTTTAATAGTTCTGTGAAAAAATGTACGCAATTGGGATGTTAATAAAACATGACAAGGGAAGTGATGTTTGGCTTTTTATTTCATTGTAAATTTACAGTCTAGAAAGTCGCTTCATTATTGTGATTTCAGGGCTAGAATATAAATCTAACATGACGGCATTGTGTTTGAACACATTCATTATTTATTATGGAGTCATTGTCACCAGTCAGCAGGTGGTTCAACGACCATACTTTTTCAAGGACAAGATGATTGACTTAGCCCAGATCTCATTTGAAGAAGACTTTTATCTCTCAAGTTTATACGAAAAAAAGGGTAAAATGCAAGATAGGATTATCAACATCCAATTACAATTTTTCGTCCGCCAAGCTGCTGTCACTGGGGTCATTTTTTAAAAGTTTCTGAAGGGTAAAATTATGATCTAGTGAAATGGCATTATTTTTCGACAAAGATCATCAACATAGAGTAAAGTATACAATTCGGCTGTAAAGTTTGATACCATCAATATTATGTACAGACCTCGTAGAATATTTTTCATGAATATGGTTCAATATGCTATATAGTGATATCCAATACAGTTGTCGCTGACATCTGAGGAGAATGTGATGCATGTCTGGTATAGTTGGTCAAAATTGCCCGAGGAAGGGATAAAGGCCACTCTCTAGTGAGCTAGGTTCGGGTTTCTGTGTCCTTGAGTGATGTGAATGTATTTATACATGACCGTCGTGAGGACAAGCTAGTTGGACCAAATGTAAAGCATAAAAGACGAGATCGTATAGAAGAAACGCAACAGAAAATCACACCGAGACAAATACAGCTGCACTTCAACATGAATTTTAGAAATTGATCCGATTTGAAACAATTCCAGACCAAATACTAAAATATAGTTTGGGAGGTAGACTATCTCCATAATGCTGTTATTCCGAAATAGATGAAATGGTATAAGGCGAAGCCGTGCGTCGCGAGCGCCGAAGGCGCGAAGCTTTGGCGAGGTGTCTGGGGGCCCTCCCCCAGAAAATTTTGGCTCCATTTCCTGCATTTTGAGCGTATTTTGAAGGAAAATAACTACAATAAAAAACTCGACGGATTTACACGTTTCACAAAAGTCACCTCTGGGGCAACTGCCCCCCCTCCTTGCCTACGCCAGTGGGTATACCAAAATAATGTATGTAGCTTTCTTTTTCAAACAGCCTTCATTCTCGGAACACAGCTTATTGCTAATACCTGTACATTTCTTGATTTTTGCAATTCCATAAGTGCGGGTAGACAATGGCGTTAGGAAATATGGTTTAAGCTAAGATGTCTGTTAATATCAAAAACGTTTTATACACATTAACTACTTACATGTTTAAGTTTTAAAAAAACCCAAACGAAAAAACCGTCTAAAAGTTTCCATAAAAATAAGGCAAATATGCTGTTTTTTTTTTGCGTGTTTGACTGCAATTTGACAATATCAAATGATCATTAGCAAAGTTAAACCACATTTGAATTAATTGTGTAATAGTTTTAGGGTGTATGGTAAAAGTATCCCGGTGTAATAGTTTTAGGGTGTATGATAAAAGTATCCCGGTGTAATAGTTTTAGGGTGTATGATAAAAGTATCGGTGTAATAGTTTTAGGGTGGTGTAATAGTTTTAGGGTGTATGATAAAAGTATCCCGGTGTAATAGTTATAGGGTGTATGATAAAAGTACCCTGGTGTAATAGTTTAGGGTGTATGATAAAAGTACCCTGGTGTAATAGTTTAGGGTGTATGATAAAAGTATCCCGGTGTAATAGTTTTAGGGTGTATGATAAAAGTACCCTGGTGTAATAGTTTAGGGTGTATGATAAAAGTACCCCGGTGTAATAGTTTAGGGTGTATGATAAAAGTACCCCGGTGTAATAGTTTTAGGGTGTATGATAAAAGTACCCCGGTGTAATAGTTATAGGGTGTATGATAAAAGTACCCTGGTGTAATAGTTTTAGGGTGTATGATAAAAGTACCCTGGTGTAATAGTTTTAGGGTGTATGATAAAAGTACCCTGGTGTAATAGTTTAGGGTGTATGATAAAAGTATCCCGGTGTAATAGTTTTAGGGTGTATGATAAAAGTATCCCGGTGTAATAGTTTTAGGGTGTATGATAAAAGTACCCTGGTGTAATAGTTTTAGGGTGTATGATAAAAGTATCCCGGTGTAATAGTTTTAGGGTGTATGATAAAAGTATCCCGGTGTAATAGTTTTAGGGTGTATGATAAAAGTATCCCGGTGTAATAGTTTTAGGGTGTATGATAAAAGTATCCCGGTGTAATAGTTTTAGGGTGTATGATAAAAGTATCCCGGTGTAATAGTTTTAGGGTGTATGATAAAAGTATCCCGGTGTAATAGTTTTAGGGTGTATGATAAAAGTATCACTGTGTAATAGTTTTAGGGTGTATGATAAAAGTATCCCGGTGTAATAGTTTTAGGGTGTATGATAAAAGTATCCCGGTGTAATAGTTTTAGGGTGTATGATAAAAGTATCCCGGTGTAATAGTTTTAGGGTGTATGATAAAAGTATCCCGGTGTAATAGTTTTAGGGTGTATGATAAAAGTATCCCGGTGTAATAGTTTTAGGGTGTATGATAAAAGTATCCCGGTGTAATAGTTTAGGGTGTATGATAAAAGTACCCTGGTGTAATAGTTTTAGGGTGTATGATAAAAGTATCCCGGTGTAATAGTTTTAGGGTGTATGATAAAAGTATCCCGGTGTAATAGTTTAGGGTGTATGATAAAAGTACCCTGGTGTAATAGTTTAGGGTGTATGATAAAAGTATCCCGGTGTAATAGTTTAGGGTATATGATAAAAATATCCGGGTGCAACATGTTTAGGTGCATGATAAAAGTATCCGGGTGTAACATGTTTAGGTGTATGATAATAGTAAAATTATCACTGAATTTCCCAATGCTCACCTTATCTATAATTTTGTAGAAGTTATACCACATCGGTTACATCACGGTCCTCCATGTTTTCCCCCCGCTATCTTATCAACGGTAGGAGGACAGGAATTCTATCTTGGGAACTCGCACAACGAGACCCTGCTATGTGTTGATGTTCCCTGTGACTTTCATTTGTCTTCGATAAGATACTGTAAGTAAATATTCAACTCTGAAGACGTATACTAAGCCAGAAAATGACGATAACGCCACGATCTATTTATTAATTACTTCCCTTTACAAAAGCTTTTCAATGGACTAATACCGCAATTACACGTATAATCAATCTTGCTAAAACTGCTGCTGAAATTGTTATAAAACCTGTGTCCAGTCAGTTTTATTCGACGTTAAATGAATATTGACCTTTCTGTGTTTGTTGAGTATATGTCTATATTAAGTGATAGCACCTATATCATAGCTGATATCAGTTAATATTGGTTTAAATAAAATGTATTTTAGACCTGATGTAGGATGTTTTTGAGGTTAGATGGTATTCTATAGTGATCTACTTCAGATAATGTTCCTGTATTATTTCACTTTATTTTAGAGTCTACGAGGGCTGATTGATAAGTTGTGAGCCTCATATTTGAGGGTTTGACTTTCGGCAGATATTTAGCAGTTTTCAACATAATTCCCTTCATTATTTCAACACATTTTCCAGCGATGTTCAAGGGCCGCAATGCCACTTTTAAGGAAGTCCTTTTCTGAGCGTTCAGAAAGCCCTACACTGCATGTATGGCGTCGCCAGCTGACCGAAAGTCTGTACCGGAAATGGTCTTTTTCCATTTTATTAATAGATCAAAGTCTGATTGAGCGAGATTTTGCCAATAAGGCGGATGCTCAAACAGTTCAAAGCTACAATCGTTAATGACAGCCATGATAATGACGGACGTGTGAACAAGGACATTGTCCTGATGGAGCAACACACATTACTGTATTTGCGTTTTGCATTTTCTCTATCTCTACCTATCAAGAAGTGATGGATATATGTTATTGATTGTTTGTCTCTTTTGCAGATAATCTACCATCAAAAATACCATCAGCATCCCAGAAAACAGAGACTATAACCTTTTCAGCTGATGGAACAGACTTTGCCTTCTTTGTTGGGGGTGAACCAGGGTTATTCCATTGTTTAGACTGTTGTTTGGCCTCCGGGGTGAAATGATGGACCCACGTTTCATCCATAGTCACAAACCTCTGCAGAAACTGACGAAATGCCACCAGTCTTCGGGTACACAGCCTTAAACACTCATGGTAAACGACATTATATTACGTGCTATCTGATTAAATACTTCCCTATCTGGTGCTGAGACGGGACATGAGATCACTTGTTTGTGTGTTGAAGAGCTCCGATTGTTCTTCTTTAATTATCGGCCCGTAGTAAAGTGGTCCAAGTCGATAAGAATATGTAGGTTATCTATTGCTCACGACGAACTGAGGTAGATAAGAATACTGGGACACCATAAGTAGTATATCGAGACGCCATGTTTGGGTCAGTTGCAGTGGCATTGACATGCTGTGCTGTGTTCGTGGTGCTGTATGCATTTAACGCATACCGGCGGAGTCTTAGGCTACCGGAGTGGAACCAACGTTATGTGTTGGTCACGGGGTGCGATTCTGGTTTTGGACGGCTGTTGGCCAAACAGCTGGATAAAGCTGGAGTCCATGTATTTGCGGGATGTCTTAACAAGAAATCCGAGCTAGGGTTGAAACAGAAATGTTCCAAAAGACTGAAACCAATTTCTCTAGATGTGACGAGTGGAGAGTCGATTGCTGAAGCAGTGGAGTATATGGCCAATATCATCCCTAAAGGTCAAGGTAAGCAGGAAAGTTACAGTGTACACAAATTTAACTAATGTTAAATAAGTCCCACGTACACGCAAATTTTCGAGTGAAGCAAATGGAAAAGAAAACAGATTGTATCAAAATGGAACATTATTTCTGTCACCAAGATGATAGATTATACAAGGTGTTTTTGTTACATTTCTTGTTAATCAATTGGACCTCGGCTATTTAACTGGTTGAGTATTGCTATATGTGGAACGATAATGGAAACACAACATAAGAAAAAGATATACGGGTATGAATTCATCGCAAGTAGGTAACTTGATTGAGAGAATGAATCTTTATAGGACCTGGGATTTATACCAAATATCACTATAACGTGATCGAATGATATTTATTCAGGGAACACCTTCAGTTTTGTAAGAATTGAGATAATGCTAGATTCTTGTATTTATTGACAAACGTTTGAATATTATAAACATTAGAGCTATATATATGGATGAACATAAAGTGCATTATTTCATCGAATACCAAATTGACATCGCTACTTGTATAAATGTCAGTATATTTTTGCTTTTTATATCAATGTTAACTTGGATGTGTTAAGGGCTAGGAGGACTGGTAAACAATGCTGGGGTATTTCCGATCTCGGCACCCCTTGAATGGCTCACCAAACAGGATTACGACTTAACGTTTGCCGTAAACCTCCACGGCGTCATCGACGTCACGACAGCTTGTCTCCCCCTTCTCCGCGTAGGTTCTGGTCGAGTGGTCAGCGTGTCAAGTGATGCTGCTCTGTTCGCCTGGCCAGGGGGCTGTGCTTACAATATCACTAAGTGGGGAATAGAAGCATTCACAGACACATTCAGGTAAGTGGTAGGTGCTCTCGCGACCAGTAGCGCGCAATATCAGTTGTCAGATTACCGGTTTAAAAAAGTTGTATTATCGTGACCATAATCTGTCGGTATGTAATAGAATTGACATTTCTTTTTGATAAATTGTATCCAAGTGATTCCGAAAACCCTGTTATTGAGTCCACCTGTGTATCAGAAACTAGAACAAACATTGGTAGCCATATTTGAATTTGTATGTTTGTATTTCTACTGTAGAATGTATTTTACGTTTAAGGTCATTTTTCACTCCAGAGTTTAGTGTGTAGTCCCCACTCAATCAATCCGAGTCTTTAAACTAAACATAAAATACTGTATACCAACACAGAGAGACTGAACTTTACAACAGGTCTTGTTTATCATTACAGACGAGAATTCTACAATACTGATATGTCAGCACATCTAGTACAACCTGGGGCCTTTCAAACTTCAATCGTTCTTCCACAAATGATGGCGAAGAAGTTTCGAGACCGATTTGCGAGTCTCCCAGACCACATTAGTCAACACTACGGAAATAAATTCATCAATGCATGTAAGAATCTTGATTTCATTGTTTATGATCAGTACCGACTACTTTCAAAACATAGACGATTCTGATATATCAATAGATTTCAAAGTCAAATTTGACGAAACAAGGGCAAAATATGAACAAAGCAATATTTATATTGAGACACATGAAAAAGGACAAGGAGAATAAGCCAAGGTATTCGGGAAGTGAAAGCGCCACTGTTTCATTGACGACAAGCGCTATGCAAGTTTTAGTCAATTCAAGCGAGTAATGTCACTTTCGCAAATGAGAACATTTGAGCACGGAACCCCAAATCACGCTGACGAGCACCGAACATATCTAACTCATATTGTATAAGAAGATATATAGTGAAGATCAAACTATTCCCCGTATGTAATCTTAAACATGGCTACTGTAGTATAATATTATATAACCTAAAATCAATGATTTTGGTATTTGCAATGTAAGTATAATTTCAATTTTACCTTTTATTTGTAGTAAATCGTTTAAAGGCATATTTCCTGATTTTTTTTTTATTAAACTACAGATGTGGTTAGATTTCTATTGAATTGTTTGAACCTTTTGTTCTAAAACCTGTGGATGATTGTATTTACTGCCAATATGAATGCAATATGGATGAGCGATGTCAGATAAAATCGGACGAATACTCAATGAGTTGTATTTACATGTCACATATTATTTCAAACTATTAATTTCCAATAATAAGTTTTAACATGTCCTAACTGTATATTTATTAACCCTCTAGAAGAGTTTTCTGAAATAATGATCGTCTGAATGTTTAACGCAACTCTTTATTGAGTATAAAGTGTGGTAACGTGCAAAGCGTTGAAATAACGTAGAGTAACAAGTCACCAAAACGTTTTTATATTCAAACTGATTTTCATGATATATATTTCCCGGTGGATTTCTTTCGAAATAGTTATATAGATGTGTACATCACAGTAAATATTATCAAAATATTTTATGTATTGATTAATTTCAGTTTTCGTTTGATTTCAGGGAAAGATAATATTCTAAACTTGCCGAACATCCAGGACACAGATATATCGAAGGTGACGGATGCAATGACTCACGCACTGTTTGCGATGTATCCGCTTGCACGGTATAGAGTCGGAACTGACTGTCGCTTTTTGTGGTGGCCCCTGTCGATGGCCCCGCTATGGTTCTCAGATTGGCTGTACAGCCTTCCACGCACGGATTTGAAGTAGAGTTTCAGTTATTGGGATTATCTTTTAAAAAGACATTTAGATGGAACATTTTGTTCCGAATATTTGTTTGAGTTTATTTGGCCCTCATTATTTCATCCGCTGGGTGGAAATAAAATGATGTTAAAGCCCCAATATACGTAAAAATCACTATAAAAAAACAAACTTTATCTCATTTTCCCCGTAATATATGTAACAAAACAAATACTTTCCTTTAATTAAAGAAAATAACACTGACTGTTTTCAATTTAAATAAAAATTGAAAAAATCGGAAAATAAACAATGTGGGACCCACAATAATTCATATATTACCGCTCGTAGGGATGACATTGCGCATGCGCATATTCCGTGTGTGTAAACATAGCAGACACAGTACAGAGGTTCACCAGTCGCTTCCTTTTTTTCCAATCAGATATCAGGCCTGTTCTGAATTCTTACGTTATAATTGTGCGTCGTATCGTTTCTAAACTAATTATTCCTTCTTATAATTTCCCAAAAACTGAATGTTTATCACAGAAATACTTCAAGTCTACGACAAGACTTCGCAAACAATGTTTGTAAACAAAAACTTACCGTAGAAACCTATAAGTAGAAACCTCAACTCTCGCGAGAGTTTATGCACAAAGTCATGGTAACTATTGTTTGAATAACTTAATTTTAACTACATCTTAGAGAATATCTCAATAATTATGTGTGATTCTACACTAAATTTTTGGTGAATGTTACGTATATTGGGGCTTTAAGGAATTTGGTCAGGACTATTCAGTGTATGCCAATGTAACCATACTCGCCTATTATCAACGATGATTTATGTAAAAAAGGCTTGTTACTTGTGGTCAGACTTAAGGTTATATGCTAGTTTGCAGGTCCTAATTATTGAAAAAACAAAATACCAAAGGAAAAATTGAAATTAATCAATATATAAAACATTTTGATAATATGTACTGTGATGTACACATCTATATAACCATTTCGAAAGAAATCCACCGGGAAATATATTTCATGACCATCTCAGTAAATGTGTGTTGCTACATCAGGATAATGTCCTTGTTCACAAGTCCATCATATATATATATATATATTTATCATGGCTGTCATTAACGACTGTAGCTTTGAACTGTTTGAGCATCCGCCTTATTGGCAAAATCTCGCTCAATCAGACTTTGATCTATTAATGAAATGGAAAAAGACCATTTCCGGTACCGACTTTCAGTCAGCTGGTGACGCCATACATGCAGTGTAGGACTTTCTGAACGCTTAGAAAAGGACTTCCTTAAAAGTGGCATTGCGGCCCTTGAACATCGCTGACAAATGTGTTAAGATAATGAAGGGGATTATGTTGAAAACCGCAAAATATCTGCCGAAAGTCAAACCCTCAAATATGAGGCTCACAACTTATCAATCAGCCCTCGTAGACTCTAAAATAACGTGAAATAATACAGGAACATTATCTGAAGTAGATCACTATAGAATACCATCTAACCTCAAAAAACATCCTACATCAGGTCTAAAATACATTTTATATAAACCAATATTAACTGATATCAGCTATGATATAGGTGCTATATCTTAATATAGACATATAACAAACACAGAAAGGTCAGGCTTCATTTAACGTCGAAAAATAAACTGAATGAAAACAACTTTTTTAAAAACAATTTTAGCAGCAGTTTTAGCAAAATAGATTATACGTGTAATTGCTGTATTAGTCCATTGAAAAGCCTTTGTAAAGGGAAGTAATTAATAAATAGACCGTGGCATTACCGTCCCCTTCTGGCTTGGTATACTTCTTCAGAGTTGACTCTTTACTTACAGTATATTATCGAAGTGATACTTTTATCATACACCCTAAACTATTACACCGGGATACTTTTATCATACACCCTAAACTATTACACCGGGATACTTTTATCATACACCCTAAACTACTACACCGGGATACTTTTATCATACACCCTAAACTATTACACAGTGATACTTTTATCATACACCCTATAACTATTACACCGGGGTACTTTTATCATACACCCTAAACTATTACACCGGGATACTTTTATCATACACCCTAAACTATTACACCGGGATACTTTTATCATACACCCTAAACTATTACACCGGTTTAAACAATATTAACGTCGGGTCATATGAACATTAAAACATTCGTCTCCATCTCTGTATCACCTCTTTCCTCATGTTGTATTTTTCACGTATTGTTTTACTCCTGTCCTACTTGTTCTCGAACGCTGAATGTCCGAAATGATGTAACGATGTAACAGCGGTCGTTCACTTCGTTAAATAAGATAAGTAAATAAATATAAAGGTGTATTTAATGCTAGGTTGCAGTTCCTTACAATTGAAAAAAACACCAACAAAATATCACCGCAAAAAATTTATCTGTCAATTTAAGTGTCTTGTTTTCATTGTTTATAACCAAAACTGACTACTTTCAAAACAACAAAGACGATTCTAATATGTCAACAGATTTCAAACTCACATTTGAGGAAACAAGAGCAAAATATGAACAAAGCAATATTTATACTTAGACACATGAACAAGGACAAAGAAGAAGAAGCCAAGGTGTTTCGAAGGGGTAAACATCCCCATGTTTCATCGACGACAACCGTTATGAAAATTTTAGTCAATCTAGGCGGGTAATGTCACGTTCACAAATAAAATAGAACATGATATAACATAATCATAATTCAAACTCAAATTTAACACATATAGGGCAAAGTATGAACAAACGAAAGAATTACATGGAGACTCGTGAAAAAATACGAGGATAGGACCAGGTGATCAAGGAGAGTAATCGTCTTCTGTTTCATCAACGACACCAGCCGTGTAAACCTTGGTCAAGCCAAGTCCGTAATGTCACTTTCTCAAATGAGAACAAAGCATATAACGCTAGAAATAACAGGCATACTAACGAATATCAACCACCATCGAAAATCTTTGTTTTAGGTGCATTCAAATACTTGTGTGTTGTCATGTTTCGTTAAAGCATATATCCTCTTTTGTACATATACATATAAACCATTTTCGAAAGTACCAAGGATTTGAAGGGGTTTTTGAATTCGTGTAATTTTCGACTCTCTCGTAATAATAGTCTAACTACACGATTGCGCTTTCGGCACGGTGATGTCGAGTGTTAAGTCAATGACACATGCATCCGCAAAGGACATGAGAGCTTTTTTTTTAGAATGACGAATGGAAAAAGAGTTGTTTCCGGAATAGTACGCTACTGCAACTGTTTTCCATTTTTCGAACCGTTGGTGAATGGTATAGAATGTGAAAGATAATTTGAAAGTAGTTCAGAAAAGTTTGTTCTGCGTACTTGTGGAATTGTGGTTGCTTAGCCATGGTAATGCAGTGACAACTTCTACTGTTTTGGTAATCCATGGCAGACGGCAGGGATGTTTTGAAATGCTTATGTCTAGATCAGTGAAAAGTTTCGAAATATTAGAATAAGTTTTTTGTTTTGCCCTGAATATATTTCTTAGTTTGTTTTCAATACTTGATCAAATGCAGGGGTTTTAGGGCTTGATTTCAGTAAAGGTGCAAAATTAATTTAGATCTTTGTTCTATGGCCTTTCGGGTATGGTTCATTAGGTTCTTCCTACAGATTTTTATTCCCAAAAGTTCGTAGTGCAAGACGAAGTCCTTGATTGAAAGTTGGATACAGCATATGTCAGTATAATTTTGGAGCTGACCTCTATACTTAAGAATATTAGGTTAAGGTCAATCAAGAGCGTGGTCAAGACACTCGTCTCCCAGTTTGTGTGGAATAGGACGTGTAAGATGCTTCATGTTTAGAATGAAAGTTAGTTTTAAATCAAATATCAAACCCAGAAAGTTTCCTAGATGTACAGTGCGGAAAGATTTCCGTGCAGAGTAAGGTTTTGATCATCTTGTTACCCAAATTCATATGTATGTTCAGACACTTTCAATTACCGCTTAATTCATATTCCATATTTAAACAATGACCATAGCTGCTGACAAGTCGTTATAAACTAGACAAACCATACCAAGCACCATCAAACTACTTTTCTGACGATTTACATTAATTTTCCTAAGCCGACTCTTAGATTTCAACAATGAAGGCCTCTAGCCATACAAAGGACGAAACAGCCGCCTGATTCATTCATTGGCTATATCGTTTAGGTCCAATTTTTACCCTTCTATCTTTGCTTTCAGTCCAAGTGATTTTTCAGTCCCTTCAATTGTAAAGCAAGGGAAATGTCATTCGTTGTCTCGAAATGAATTTGTGCCAAAACATCGGCACGTCTTCTGACGAAATCGGTCAATATATATACAGAGCAGAAAGTCACCTGTACGTAACACATGGCTAATTACGGCGTATTGGTCCATCGTACCCATGGTCTGTGGCGATTAATTACCATTTTAATTATCCAATAAAAGGTTTTCTTCTTGATTAGTGTTACCATTCTGTGGCAGTAACTTACCTGTACATTAAAAGAAGTGCGTTTACAAAAAATATGAAAACATGTAGCTTGGTTGCGTGCATCTTCAGGAAGGATAAAAACGAAACCGTCAAACTAGTACTTGACGAAATCTGATCACAAAAAATCCGAGAGAAACTAATTTTGAGCTTGTTTACCAACGGACTGTGATCGGGCACTTTGTCAATGAAGTGCTGAAAGTATTAATCATTGATAGAGTCTAGCGCTTGTACAGTGTTTTCTGTAACCGGTAAAAAATTCTAGTGACAAAATTTTCATATGTTTATTTATTCATAATAAAGCCATATTAATATGATTTGTAGCTTTATACCTCTTTTCTTGTAACGTATCAAAGCAAATTTTAATTTCGTTTTATTGTCATCCCGGAAAATATATGATGTGTTTGTGCTCTGTCAGTAAGGGTATTGTACACATGTGTGGGGAGGAACGACATGAGTACAGATGTATTTTATTGGAGTTGTTATTACATGTTTTGTTGTTTGGATGAATAAACAATAAAAGGAGAAAGTAGAAATAAATAAATTGGAACCAAATGCTCTCCTATTCCATTACTGGAATTACCACCAATGTAATCAGTTGACAGTCTATCGCTGATGATCATCAACCTGCCTAGACATCGGATCATATTATCACGTACCATATCATAACAAAAGAATAAAAATACAGACCTCTAAATCAGAGAGGAGGCTTTTAGGAATATCTTGGGCCTGTATGATTTTGTGCGGGACCCATTTTCATTAATGTATGCCATGTCAATGAAGATGTTGTGGTGCAGATGTCTATCCATTATTTCCCTGTTGATAGCGATATGCCTTATCAATACTTGAAATAATCGATGTCTTCCTCAAGCGATTAACTTACTTCAATTACTTTTTTCCTTATGTTGATGTCCGTTTTCAGTTGTCTTCGTTATCAGCTTGTGATTTTATATCTCGACTGCGACTCGTATTAGCTTCCAGAGGTAGAGCAAACCTGATGAAGTTACTAGCTGTCAAATACTGAAATAGACAACATAACCGGCTGCCGTATCTGGTACAGAAGACTGAAAAATGGCAGTGCCCATCTTTTTGAGAGTATGTCTGGTAGGTGTATTAGTGGGCGAACATAACCAACTTGTCGCGCAAATGGAAGAGAAGGTGGCGCTATTGGAAAACTACAACATACAGAATCAGAGACATACTCAACAGTCAAGTGCTGGCTCAACCGGACATGCAGTTATTTGTGGTAATGTACATTTAGTCAACAAAATACATATAAATTTTTGTGCACTGGAAATTTGGCGGAGTATAAGATTTTAACAATGTACAGAAATTGTAGTCAAAATTAAGGGCAGCGTATAAACTTGTGAAAATAAAGAAAAAGTTATCAACACATGTTCCTGATATGACGTATTTTTGTTTTATTTCTGCCAGATGATAATGATTCACGTTTCATTCAAGGTGCGTCTTTTATTTAAAAAAAAAAAAAAATTCGGGTAGGGATTAAAATCAGTAAAAAAAGGATACATGTTAATTTATATCCGACACAAAATAGTTTAACAAAGAAATGTTAAAAAAACATTAAATGGACAGAAAAGAAAAATAACACCAGAAAAATTGAAATGTTTGGATAATTGTCAAACAGTTGTCAAGGAAACTAACTCCGGTAAATGTTCAGACACTATTAGTATATACTTCTTGATGAACCACTGGACCAAGTCTTTTGACATTTGGTAACCAGGCCAGTTTTTCACATAGCTAAATCTGAGCTGTTACAGACAGATATCGTAAATATACGTTAACTACGGGTGCTTGAATGAAGCGCGTTTTTCCGATGTAGTCAACGTGGAGCCAATTGATTTAGCTTTGAGAGTATGACTAATACTCATTGATCTGAATTGAAGTTTCGTCAGGGAGACTTTTCTAGTCTAGATGTTTTATCGTCTTATATTGTTTCAAGTCATCGTGAAAGGATGATCTCCTCAAGCATCCAAGGTGACTGTAAGTGTTATCGGGAGGCTACAGTATGTTCGTGTAAGCCTTATACTGATGACAACCCGGATTTTACACTAGTATACTGCAAAACGTAAAGCGGGAAGTATTAGATACCAATTTTAAAAAAAATCAAAAGTTATTAGAACTGATAAACACAGATATCTGGTATACTGAATATTTACACTGACGAAAAATGATTATTTTAGCATTTGGTACCTTGATTAGATTCTTCTTCTGTTCCACCAAAGGAAAACATTTCAACATCTTTATAAGATCATATCACGGTTTAAATTCTTTATGCTGAAGAGCTTTATTTTATTGACAATAGGTCCTCCTAACGTAACAGCGTCCTTGAGCTGGTATCCGGGAACCCCCAGTCTACACCAGGATATTACCTTTGCAGTGAACATCACCGCACGTGAGTTCTTGAGGTTTTCAAAAATTCTTTTCGAACGTTTAATAAAATGCAAATATTGTCAATGTCAGTAGAAAGGAGATTTCATATACAACAGTTGGTGTTAAAGAGTTAACGAGGATAACAAATCACTATCGTATTAACCGTAGCTATAGTTTTTGCACTCTATAAAATGTGAAAATATCTGATTCCTAAAACCGCATTGATATTCACGACACAGAATTAAAACCTTTGAGAGAATGTATAAATGAATACAATCAGAATATGTCCCATTGAGATCATTATGATAACCGTTAAACTTCCCTATACTCTTATTGAACCTACATCTCTCAAAATCATGTGTTGTGAGTTCATCTCTCAGATGTTGTCGACATCTTACACAAAATCGCGATACTGTGACATATGTGGAAATCTTTATATTCATCGTTTTCGTTATTGTTATCAATGCTATACATGATGATAAGACATCATTCTGTACTGATATGAATACTGCTGATGGTGATAAGACATCATTCTGTACTGATATGAATACTGCTGATGATGATAAGACTTCATTCTGTACTGATATGAATACTGCTGATGATGATAAGACATTATTCTGTACTGATATGAATACTGCTGATGATGATAAGACATCATTCTGTACTGATATGAATACTGCTGATGATGATAAGACATCATTCTGTACTGATATGAATACTGCTGCTGAGGATAAGACATTATTCTGTACTGATATGAATACTGCTGATGATGATAAGACATCATTCTGTACTGATATGAATACTGCTGATGATGATAAGACTTCATTCTGTACTAATATGAATACTGCTGATGGTGATAAGACATCAATCTGTACTGATATGAATACTGCTGATAATGATGAGACATTATTCTGTACTGATATGAATACTGCTGATGATGATAAGACATCATTCTGTACTGCAACACGTACATGCATTCACTGTGTGCACGTCGTCTTTAATATTGGATACGTATTTCTAAATGTCATTTTGTGTGACAGCGGTCAGTGATACTATAGCCAGATAATACTAATGGATTGCTTTCATTATTTGCAGCTGTCGGTGTATCCTCTTTCATTGTTTTTGGTGACATATACATGGCAGAGGTCAAACAAAAGATCTTTGAATTCAACTACAAGTTTACTTGCGAAAAGCTGATAAAGAAAAAGGTGAAAATTACTTGTCCCATTAAAAGAGCAAGTAAGTATCAAGTAAAAACATACTCAAGGGATAAAGAAGGGTGACATTATTTTCAATAGCTTACGAACGCGTTGTTAAAAAACAATGAAAATCGGCCAAGCAACTCTCTAGGCTACAATGCACGTGGTCCTGTATCGAATGTTGCATTATTGTATTGCGTGACGATGTCTTTCCGATGTTTTGATTAGTTTCTGGTAACATTGAATAATGGCACGGCTGACGGAAGTTCAGAGGGGTCAGGCCATAGCGATGATAACATCAAGTTATACGGCAAAAACGGGTTGGCGGACATTTCGGTGCCCATATTTGCACTATGGAACGTCTTATAAGACGTCTAAGGGAAACTATGCGGGTTGCCGACAGATCTAGGTCTGGGCGTCCGTTCGTGACGTCACAACGTAGGACAGATTAATTCGTCTCGCTCATTTGCATAATCGGCACCTGACTGTCACTAAAATCTGCCCTTCATTCCATAGGTACTCATAACCGTCCTATCCATGCAAAAACTGTAAGGAAACGATTGCGGGAAGATGGTCTGCCGGGACGTCATCCGTTTATATATCTGCCCCTTACCGCTATTCGTCGCCAGCTTTGTATAGATTAGGTGACAAAACATGCTCCAAGAATATTCCCATATAGGCAGTGGAGGTGGATCTTGTTTACTGACGAGTCCCGGTTCACCCTGTTTCGAACAGACCTCGACGTCGTGTATACCGACGTCGTGGAGAACGTTTTGCCGACTGGTGCGTAGTAGAGAGGATAGGTTTGAGGGTGGATCGGCTATGGTGTGGGGAAGAATCTCACATGGAGTTAAATCATCACTGGTTGTGGTAGCTTTAACTGCCGATAGGTTTAGAGATGAGATCCTCCGGCCTCATGCCGTCCCATTATTGCAGCAAAACAGCCTCACATTCCAGCAGAATAATGCTTGGCCCCATGTAGCGATGATCTGTCGCGACTTTCTCACTATCCACAATAATCATCCACTAGATTGGTCACCTACAGCTCTGACTTATCCCCTATTTTGCACTTGTGGGACCAGCTGTATAGACACGTACGACGACGCCAGCCTCTCCCTGTTACTCTAGCCCAACTGAGAGCAGCCCTCTTGGAAGACTGGGGCAACATCCCAATGAGGAGGACAGACTCACTCATAATCTCAGAATCAGGGCTGTGGAAAGAAGGAATTGGGAGACATTCCCGGTATAGACTAGCCAGCTCCCACAATAAGTCCATTTTGATTTCATATTACATAGTTCTCTTTCAATTCCTTTCGATTACTCCTTAATCACTATCAGATACAAATCGTTGATTTTGCAGTTTGTCCTGTATGGATTGATCTTCATTCTTACTTAAAAAAATTTGAGCATTATACTCGACGTCTTGCCTTGAATCATCTTCAAAATTTACCCTGCGTTTCTTTATCCCTTAATCACCAATAATACGGTTTTTGTATACTTTTACTCTAGTGCAAATAGTGCGCATCGAAACTAAACAGTAGTCATTTTCATAGAACAACTCATTAAAATTCAAGTTCTTTATGCCACGTGGAATAGTTATCACATGTATAAACCTAATAGCAATGAACATACCAAAACGTAATAACTCTATAAAGAACAATAACACAAAACAAATTAGTGTAATTTATCATTATTTATTAGGAATGAGACAAAAATATCACTGAATGTATCTATGTCTGGTGAGTAAGGATACAGAGCCAAACATGATAAAGTAAAGAGTTGTAATTGCCGACAGCTAGCGTAAGATATTTGTTTTTTTATACGTTTAGATTAGTACTACGTTCTGTATACTGTCCTCGCTGGAGAGCTACCGATGGTAAGTAGTGTAGCCAATTCGGCTAAAAGAATCCCTATAATCTATGGCTAGGATGCATATTCATTTGTTCTGATAAAAGAAAAGACAGAAAAGACAAGAAAGGATTTTGATTGGCTTCTATATGAAAGGAAAATAAGACATGGCAAAAAAGTATCTGTGTCCGGTTTCCTTAACGTCCAATCTTTTACCGCTGTCGACACATTTTTTCCAACATTTTGGCAGAAATGCTTGAAGTTCTCTGTGTAGATTCGTTCAGAGATCTCCACACGTACTAGTACTCTAATACAACTTTGCTAAGACACTTGACTTGTATTTATACTGACCGATGACAAATATCCTCTCATACCTTTACAATGGCCAGCACTATACCATACTATACTATACTATACTATAGTTATCGTTTGCACCTACCAAATAGTAAACTCTCGATGGCCATGGTGTTTAGACAGAATCCATATAGTGGCGTCCATTGTCAATATACTGGATACTTATGTTGTGGGAAAATGATGTTTACATGTGATGACTTTGACACATATGTAACCTAGTAGAAAAAGTTTTATATTTACATCGATATACAATTCATAACCTGACATATATAAACCATTTCCTAATCAACATAAGGTATTTAGGAAGTCAGTATATATAAATGAAAATCCCGACCTACCATCCTTAATATTGTTCCGGTTGAAACCAGAAACGCCACATATTTTTTTCTATTTTGAGAAAACAATCATTTATGTAATATTTCTATTTTGTTGTTCTTTGCTAGTCAATCTAAATTGATAATATTGTTTATAAGCAATGGTTCGATGCTTTTAATATTGCACTTCATAAGATTTTATTTTAAAAGCATGATACTTTATATTATATCGAGTATCAGTTCATCAAAATAAAAGTTGCAGAAGCTAACACTAAAGAAAAAATTGTCGAGGAAACAATGAGAAAAAGAGTGATTTTAAAATTAATAATAAAAAAAACAATATAACTATAATATCATGATTAAAATACATATTTCCTTTTTCAGGGCTCTTTCAAAGTCCATGGAAAAATGCAGAACCAAATCGAGCAGGATTTCCTGTGTTTCAATATGAGCATAACTGTTACCGATTGAATATGAACGTGTTTTTTTGATGAGCTATAGATGGTTTTGAATTAAAAAAAGAATCAAAGTGCGTTGGGAACATGGAATTAACCATTCTAAATTTTAAAAAAAATCTTTTATTTCGTCCCTGAGTAGGTTTTCCTGGTCTGGCTTTGGGACGCCGCCTTGTGTGTGGTTTCCAATCAAGGGGCATAATGAAGATCAGTCGATACAAGCACAGTTCTCTGGGAACAGAAATACAATTAGTTTTGTACACACAGTCAGTAGGAAAAAAATAAATCAAAACTATCACAACTGAAGTGGATAAAACAATAACAGAGCCTTCCTTTACAACGAGACTGTAGTATGCATACAATCTATAAATGGCATCATACCAATGTTTATATGGACTGATGAAAGACACGTATAGCGTGTTATAACATTTTTTCCCATATTCTGTAATCGTTACCATATAAGGAACATTCAATACATTCAATACATTTACCAATTAGTAAACTGTTTCTGTTGTTTAATGTAACCGATTGGCGAAATAAATTTCTACGTACCGCTCGAAATCAATGTTATTAGTTTTAGCTTACATCGAAAAATATTGTTTTTACATAACTAATGGGGATAAGCGTTTTATTTGACAAAAAGAAAAACTGACAAGTTTAATAAAATACAAACATATAGAGAAAGACCTGAGATGTATACCTGCATTAACACTAGCTTCGGGTTAACGAAGTGGACATTTTCGATGGTAGGTAAAGTAAGTCCTTTCGATCCAATAGCTATGTACAGAAAAGAATGTTTAAACAATTACTTGCAAGTTCCAATTTATAAGTTCTCTAGTCAATCGGTACTGTATAGTAAACTTCAAATTTACACCAAATACATAGCCTGGTATCAATCATATATATATATATATATATATATGTGTGTGTGTGTGTGTGTGTGAAATGTATCTATTAAGCTTGCAGCAATCACTCTTGATTGTCAGAATTGAGTTATGAAAGAGGTCATACAACGAAACCTGCGAACCCCAGACAAAATCTGTGATGGATTGGTGACCCCATATCTTTTGATGTGCGCTGATAAATCGAAACTCGTCTGTCTAAATTTTCTATTTGTTTACGAAAAGATCTCATAGTGTTGACCGTTTATATCATCACATAAATCAATATAAATCGGAATAAATAAGATAAATAATCTAGACGATTTCACAGATCAAAATTATATAACATAAGTTAATTTATACTTACAATTGATTTCCGGAATAACAACAGTGTCCAGAGCGATGTCGATGATAAACTGTAAGGCTTTCTCCTGAAGATAAACACATTAAGACGTGACCTCTTAAAACAACCAATTTCCTATCTAACCTTTACTAATATTCCCTAATGCTACCTACTTAATTATAAGATACCAGACTTCAGGTATATCATTTTAATCGTCAAATGATCCCATCAATATATACTCTTTCGTTATAACCTCGAAAGACAAAATTTATTTGAGGGATGATCAGTTGCATACTATCACATTATAACTTTTTCGCGGGTTTCACAATGATGAGAAAGAAACCATATTAGCGAATATTATTGAATCACCTACATTATATAATGATTCACACGAATAGGGAATGATTATAGGAAGAATTTTGTTTGAAATACTAGAGTTTCAAGACAACTTGAGGTATGGTACTTTTCATGTGAATAGAACTCACGTATGAAATATTTTTCGCTTTCGGTGTTGACCTCAGAATAGCTCAAAAATAATCTTAAACAAACAAACAAACAATTTTTGTCACTTACGTCGATGTCCTTTATTGCTGTTTTCACTACTTTAACACCGAATCTGAAATACCATGTTCATTGTGTAGGGTTATCAATAGTTTAAAACAAAGTGTCTCGATTGATATATAGCCACTTCTCATTTGCTGAAGTAATCAAATATTTTCTGATGATTAACAACCGCGATCTTCTGTATGATTTACTTTTATGGACGTTTAACTTGATTACAAGACCTTTTATTCTAAACGTCGAATAGAGTGCGCACGTCCACCAAATAATTAAATAATATTATTAATAATCTCAAAGCTTAAATGATAAAACATGAGACTGGTTACATTAAATTTAAATTCAATTTAGTAAACATAATGGTGATATATGTGTTTCTTAGACATGTATTATGCATGTAAAAATTACTTGCAGTTTAGATGAGAGATATGTAAAAAAACAAAGCCGTAAAGTTTTTTTTTTATATGTAAATGGTGATATACAGAATTCGTAATGTACTCCTGAAGTGATTTGTCAGTATAAATGGTGATATACAGAATTCGTAATGTACTTCTGAAGTGGTTTGTCACTATAAATGGTGATGTAAAGAATTCGTAATAATCTCCTGAAGTGGTTTGTCAGTATAAATGGTGATATACAGAATTCGTAATGTACTCCTGAAGTGGTTTGTCAGTATAAATGGTGATATACAGAATTCGTAATGTACTCCTGAAGTGGTTTGTCAGTATAAACGGTGATATACTGTACATAATTCATTATGTTCTTCTGAAGAAATAAGTCAGCTGAAATGGTAGTATTAACACAAGGAACCAGTGGTAAACATTACTGTATATCTAACATATCTTAGTGATGTGAATGTGATGAGGTGGTACCAATTTATTATACTCATACATTAAAATACATAAAACTCAATCCATTAAGGGTTGGAGTATAACATACTCACTTAACATCTCGCAGTTTCCCATAAATGGTCTCATTCTTCACTTGAACATCCGCCGATGTACTCATGGTCTACAAATAACAACGGAATACTAATTATATCCACTTTCAAATTCAATATTGAATAGGTTCAAAAGAACGTGCTTATTCTGAACCATGCAACTACTCGAATGAATTAAAACATGTCAAGCAGCTTAAAGCAGATCTCAAGATAAGTACAATTTCCAATCTCGACGATCATACATAAGACAAACAAGTGCATGTCACTTTCTCGTATGAGTTTAGATTTAAATAAAGTATAGCCGGATAATGAAGTTAATCTGTATCATTCAGCTGTTTCGTCTTTCTTGGATACGTCTGTGATACTAACGACATTTTCTGAAACGATAGGGAGAATGAGGTTTTATGAAAGCGAGTTGAAAACACGCGGATAATTTGTATGATATACCACATGAAAATATTTGTCAAACAGGATTAAGACATTTAGTTCTTAGATGTAACTATTTACCACATTGAGTGTGAAGAGGTAGGCAGGTGTACTTTTGATTGAGTATTTGTACAATAGTCTATTGCCACGGTAGGTACCAGCTACAGGACGGGCAAAGAAGTCTATGATGCCGCCTGCATTACCACGAACATCCGTTGAAGTAACAGAAACACCAGGCATCGACGTGCTGCGCATGTGCAACTCAACCTGACAGTTTGGATAACTCTTTTGCAACTGGAAAACAAAGCTTCGGTTTATAACACTTGCATTTTCATAGCAATTTTATAAATCGATACGAAAGAATTAATTTTTCAATATATTTGGGTAATTGTCAAATAATCAATATTCTCATTAAAAAGGTCATGATTTCAAACAAAGCATATTACTTTTAGTCATTAATTAATTGCTTACTTTATTCAAGGTCAAGTAAGAGAGGGACTTATTGAGATTGCCATGTCGCATTACCGCATGTAGTTTATTAATCAAGCCTTCTGTGCAAAGGTACTGACACAATTTTAAAAGATCAATGATCATAAAAGCAGACATATTCCATTTTCTATACGAATTCTCGTTGTGACTAATTGATTTTTAAAATCGTTTCCGTAGCTAGATATTTTTTCTAAAAAATGACTTATTTACAAGACCAGCTCACATTTTTAAAGCGCTTTTTTCTCGATTTTGGAGTATTTCGATAATAACTTTCGCCTCAGTAAGTGCCTTTCAATAATAAATTAAAGCCATCTAAATAGGCGTACCTGTGGTATGAGATTGCCAATACACAAAATTGTGTGACATGTGGTATTTAGAGCCGAACGGTTCGCAGGAGGAAGCTGAAACGGGTAATGAAGAGTATATAGTATTATAATGAGAATATTTATATCAAAGATCGTCTATGTTTTCATAATTGACTGTCGATTTTTTATCGCTTGCAAAAATCAATTATGCAATGAGAGTAGGAATAAATTATGCTGTACTTTTTGGATATTGCCTTCATCTTGGTACCTTATTGTTATTTCTCTATGAGATTTACTGTTGTTATCAAACTCACATCCTGTGCCGTAAGGTTGTATGCAAGGAATTTGTGTTGCTGTGCCTGGTACAGTAAACTGTTCACAATGTAGTCTGATACCCACAAATACATCATCCGGCTCGTGTCGTTCCATTGGGGAAGGGGCGAGGCTTGGAAAGGGGGCGGGGCAGGCGAAGCTTTCCAGTCTATTTCCCCCTTAGGAAAAATGAAGTATTTATTGTTATTAACTGTAAACAAATAATACTAAATAATAAATAATTTTGTGATTCAAGGAAACCTTTCAAGAGTGGCCAAATATCAAAACTAATTCAAAATCTCTACTTCCACTGATTTTTAAAAACAAAAGTTTGCGGTTTATATACAGGAATAAGTCACATTCATAAAGAGTATATGAAAGATTCAGTCCCATTTTTTCGTTATGTTTTTACCTTATGATAGGATTCCATAAAATTCGTCTGAAAGAGTGGTTGTTCATCCATACTATAGTCCAGTAGAAATGTGTTCACTATATCTACAGTGACTGTAAAATATACGTAAAACATGAAATTATCAAGATTTCCTTTGAGATAAACCTAGATAACGACGAATAAAGTCGTACCTATTTAAAAAGTATATATACAAAAGCATGAATATATTGGTTTATGTTGTTCCCATTGTCAGTTGGTAAATATATATTTGATATTACTAAAACATGGGTGACATGTATATAAGATGTATATTATGAAAAAGACGGAGTAACCTTATACGTTTTAGTAAAACGAATTTGCGCCTGGGAATGTTGTTGATAAATCGAATGTCCGAACTGGCAGTAAGCCAAATAGATTCCCCTTTAACATTCTACACATCTTGACAAATAAGTGAAGCACGCTCTTACAAAATTCGGAAATACATCCTTTTAAAGTGAAAGCCCGCATAACAGTTATGTGATGGAAATTAAAATATACTGACATGTAAACGACAGCTATCTCTGAGCCCTTGTATATCCTTAATGGTACATATTCATACCGTATGTAGTAATTAACGAAGGGTACTTTATCTCATGTCTCGGTATGATATAGAAATAAAGAATCCTATATACCTGGTAGTTTCGCCAATGCGTTTTCTCCGTCCGTATTGATGAGATCAGTCACAACTCCACAAACCTAAAATATAATATCAATTAATGATGGTTAGAAAAAAAAGTATCTATTTCAATATCCACCCATTTGAAAAATTATTTCGCCGCGTTTTAGAAAATTATTTTTAGCAATAAGTACAAAGCAACTCCAAAAATGGGTTAAGTAGCCATGTATTATGATAGAGTGTTTTAAAACATGTCGTTATATTTTGACACGTCTTTCCTGGTTTTGAACAATATACACATTTTGTTATGTTATGATTTGGTAGCGATACATCAGTTAACCGTTTGGTAGACGACATTTGAATACATTTCCTGACGGTTCACATGTTACGTGACCGGTATAAAGAAGAAACATTTAATAAATGACATACCTTGCCTTGAAGAGACGACTTGATAGCGTCTGCTACCTCACTGCTGAAAAGGTTGTAGAGCCATGAAGCTCCTCCATGAAACGTCAAACTCACGCTGCCAATACTAACGCCACATCCAGAAGCATGGATGTGAGGGCGTCCTTTGGAATCGGTACCTATTGGATAAATATTACAATCATAAGGTTTTCAAATAGTTAAATGATCATAACATCTGACATATGTAATTGCATTAAGTTTATGAAATACGTTTAACACGGAACATGAAACATGAAAGCTTTCAGAGTCAAGTTTTTATTTCCAATATTTCCATTTTATTTAATGATGATGGGACTAGGCATATAACGAAAGTAAACCAGTAGGGGTAAAATGATATATTTATCTGCTAAAATATTTATCATATTTATCGCTATTCATCATCTGATTGTACATGCAAGTATTCGGTTTTTTTTTCAATTTTCATTTTGAGGTACAAAACGCTGTCAACGTTTCCCTACAAATGAAAACAAACGAAGATACACTCGTGTTAAAATCGAATTGAGAATGTTTAATTGTTAACATGATAATATATGTATTAAATAGACATAGCTTACCAATATCGACATTAGCATGGAACGACAATCCACTCACAGAAACATCGAAAGTTCCACTGTCGGAAATAATTCTATAAAGCAATGGAACATCACACTATTAACATAGGTTTACCGCCGTACGATCTGAATGTTTCATAAAAGGACGCAATATATAAATTACGCATCATGTTCAACATCTATCGACAGGTCGTTAACGAATGATTAAAGATAAATACAAATTGATTATTCACAGTATGCCTGGAAATTACAATGATTGATCAAATAATTAAAGAAACGAGAAAGAATGATTAAGAATAACCGGAAAAAATTGAATTATTCAACAACATACGGTGTATGGTATGCCCAGTTACCATGCATCTGCAGCCCAGCATTGCTACCTGTCCAGGTCAGTCCAGAAGGAGGTTTAAGGGAAATCTGACTGGAAGGCCTGGTAAATCCGTTTATATGAATCCTGTTGGGAACACTCTACTGTTAGTACGCTGTTACAATGGAATTGGTTTAACAGTAAAATGTACGAAATAAACAAATGTCGTTTGGCTAAAGCAACTTACTGCAACAATTTTAGTAAGACCGTATGTCTTGGTACATCCATAAACTTACTGCAGTAAATTAATCTGGACTCTCCAGACAATCCAGTAAAAACATATTTTCAAAAAAATGGCCGCTGTTAATAGTTATTACGTACCCGGTGAGGTGGTAGGTAACGATACTCACAGTCCCAGACTGGTCAGGGATCGAAACACCAATAATAGCCTTTGACAAGATATCGAGTGCGACACTGTTTGCTGCAACAGTAAATAAACAACTGATTATGCAGCTAGTTAAATATGTGAATTTACTAGGCTATCACTATCGGTCACTTCTATTGACATTAACATGTATCTGATTGTCTATCACACAGAACTACATGTTAGGAAAGTAGCAGTATCTAGGTTTTGGGCACTGTATGAACAAAGTTCAAATTGTATCAAATACAATTGCTCAAATATATATTAAAATATAGTACATAGAGTAATAGATGTAGCATTTCTTTATATAATGTCTATTGTAGATTTTAAATCTTCGGCTAATGTGCTTGCATCAAATATGTTTACAATAATTCTCCAATTCAACATCACTACCTTGAGTATTTTTTATATATTCGTTATGTATTATACACAACACACTGTAAGTATATATGATTCATACTGTTTCCATCAAGTCGTCAGCCACGTGATGCAGTTACAAAAATGACGAAAAAATTGACTGCACCATATTTAAACAATTTTGCATATCAGAACCTGTTTATATAATCAAATTATTAACATTTACTTTTATTCTAGCTTTATTTAAGCAGAAGTCATTTCTAAAAAGACCAACCTCGTCAATATTAGCCAGTATATGTTATTCCTGTTCGATATAAATACATGGTGGTCACATCACTCTCCATTTTGTTGGCTGTGTATGAATTTTAGTTGTATTATACAACAAGAAATTGCCAGTCACTGGATCTAAAGTGTCGGTGACAAGACTATATATATCAAAGTCTAGTATATAGTATATTATGTATAATGTCCATGTATGTCATACGACACACTGTCTTAGGAACCAAGTCGTAGTGTATGATTAAATCACTAATTATATTAGTATTGTACCATACCATAGGTCAAGCCCTCCGAGGTGATTCTGGTCTTGAAGCCCGGATTGACCGATGCTGTGCTGAGGTGACAAATGACCACCACGATAAACACCGTATTCGCTGTACTGGCCATGTTGTGGTCAAGCTATACGAACGCCCCGACCAGGTATAAACTCACACATACAGTGTTAACCATGTATACGTACAGATGTATATAACACGACAGTAACGCCATCTATAAATAGAACAGACATGTGTCTGTACTCAGTCTTGTTCCGCTCCAGTTACTGGCTGAGCAGAGGGAAAATTTAAACTGTATCGATACTTAGCTGCTAATGATGATACTACTGTTAAATAATTTTAATGTGTCTGCAGTTTTCCCTGCATTTTTGCTGAAGAAACATACTCGAGTATATCGTTTAATGCGTTTGTGGGCAACGCTAAACAAGTGAGTGTTTATAGCGGGTCATGTAGAACATTGAAAAGGAAAAACGTACAACATTATTTCACAAACATCTTACAACATCTCTTGAATCTACACACGATTTTGTGGACAAAGTGAACTTGTACAACACTAGTTCACTACTTCTAAAACACAGGTTCTCGCAATAAAATGAGACGCTTATTTCGCTTTGTATAAATCATTTGTCGGCAAGACAAAGTTGAAAGTTCATAACGTGTACCAATATGTGGAAATAATGATTGAATCAGGACAAAATGCAAAAACAATGATTAAAGCACAAAACTTTAATATCACATATATAGTTACATATCAAACACACAAAATAGCTGAAATCTTCAAGCTTAATTATTATATATTTATAAACGTTGGATTTCTTAAGGATTTGTACTTAGTCAGAAAAAGTGCATTTAACAAGTACAACAGGTACAATATAAATCTGATAGATACAAAACTGAAAATGCGTCAGTATGAATGCATTGCAATTTTCCCTACATTTTGTAATCACACAAGTATATGTTTGAACATTAAAAGTCTTTCTCGAGTAAAGTAACCGATAAGGTAATGTCCTATTAATGACACACACAGTGTAATAGGAGAAACATACTTCCTTAAGAGACTTTTGGAATGTTTTACGAGAAAAACAAAAAAAATGATATATAAGTGCTGAAAAGGAGGTACAGTTGTCCGCCTTTTAGTTACATAGACATGTGGTCTATGTTATTTATTACATACCTAGATAAGTCATGAAAAACCTAAAATAAACAACTACAGCAGAAAAAAATGATTGCGAAAAATACAATGTATACAATTTTGGTATATTTACCAAGACATTATATATCATAAGCATAAAACTTAAAATGAATAACCTCGAAAACAGATGAAATATTTGTAGTGATTCTGTTAATTTACCACAATGATGTAGATCAACGTTCTCTTCCAGTAGTAAAATGTGACATTTAAATGATAACAACTTTCAAGGTTTGTAAACATAATGTATAGTTCAATATGAAAAAGTTACTAACGCTAAAATAGCTAAAAAGCAGAAAGTAAAAGGAAATAAAAGACAATAAACTTATTCTGTATAAGCATAGCATTTCGTATTAAAGTGTCCTTCAAAATATTCCAATAGACTTGCTTGTGAATCTGATGGATTTATACATAGTCTTCTTTTTTGGCGAGCCCTCTATCCTAACATCACATTTGTCACATCAAATCATCGGCATCAAAGATCAGGCGGATTCCTCAACAAAGCAATGAATTCAGAATTCTCCATCAGGGTGATATACAACGTCAGTTGCGATGAGCAAAGCATGCTGCAAAACGAAGATCACATTTTGAAATAAAGTCGGTTACCGACTTCTATAATTAAAGTCAAACATGATAAATGAAGATTTATGTACTAATTTGAAGCTTTACAAATCATGAAACCCGCTGTGTAACAACGTAAACCAGTATGTGTAATACGTTTCAGTGCAGAAGAAAGCTATATTTCGTGCATGTTGAATACGACTCTTGTTATTTGTACTTAACGTATAAAAGGCCAATTTCACTGTATTCTATCTGAGGAATTCAACACACTCCAACACATACCTCCAGTAGAACCAATTTGGAATTTTTCAATGATATTTTCTTCCCGAATGGAAGGCGGATCCCAATCTTGCCAAGTTCTGAAAAAGACATGTAATGAAATCAGACTAAAGAGTGATGTTATAATACTTGACAAGTAATATTACTTTCGGAATATAGCGTATGATATGATAACGTTACTTTATTTTTTCCATCACTGAATATTTATAATTTAGTTTGCGGAAGAATGGGAGACATTTTTGATTTCGTACATTCTGTATTCTGAAAACATGCTTCAAGGCAGCTTGGCTATTCAATAAAAACTTTAAAACTTTGTATTATTGAATTATAATTTCTTATTCATTCTGCTAGATAGATAGGTGGCATATGTTACGTATACACACTTGTTATTGTGGTACCATTACAAAAGTATGTTTATATCAGTATCTTACCGTCAATATTGGGCTGTATAAATCTTTCTACAACATATTTCATGAGGATGTTCAATGCTCTTTCCTGTTCAAATAAACCCGATATGATAAGCATATGTAATATAAAACACAAATACATGTCAAAATTAAGGTGATAGAGTTTCCACATGAACAAAAATCATTGTTTTTTTTTGTTTCGTTTGTTTTTTGTTTACATAGGTTGAGCCGATAATACACGCCGTCATTAATTACCAAAATAACCATATGATCAATGATACTTACAGTAACATTCGCTATAGTCGAGTTTTGCAGGGAAACAGAGATACTGAAATAAATGCCAATAACATATTTGAATTATTTGAGGTAGCTATAAATTACACTTGCATAATAATCTAATACATCGAATACTTTTATACTGTGTACATAAGCTTTATTTATCATTAAATCAGCAGCGATTCTGATGTTGCTTAACTGAGTTTAAAGGTCTTTCAATTGGTAAACGTTCCTTACTATGAAAGTTAAAAATATAGCCTTCTTTGATTATTTGCGATTCCTATCGTCATATTAACTTACGTCATGTTGGTGACCTTGTAGTGCATCACGTGATCTGCAACACTCATCTGGCCCGTCAGTGACATTTTCTGTCATTAGAAAAAAAATCATAACAATGCCTTGATGCTACCATAAAATGTCGATATAGCTGTCCGTGGCTTCAGTTGTGTGAAAGATAGTTTGGAGATTGATTTACAATGCAAATAATGCTGTAGTATACGTCCTAATTTTTTGAGATCATATTAGTCATGCATTTTGATGCTTATTCTGATAATGGAATGTTAAAACTACAATCATGAGAGATGAACATTGAATATTTTCAACTGCAGTAAATGTTCATACTGAGGATGAACTCAATTTATAAAACAAAATATCTAGAGCAATATTAATCATTCTTGTTGCTCTGTACAGAAACGTTGTTGTTAAAAAATATTACCAGAAATACCCATGTAGACCAGTAGATTGATTCACTTGTTGGTTGTCTTTTACCTAACCCACATTTCCGTGAGTTTGACATGTTAATGTTAACTTTCTCATGAATGATCTATTTATTTTTAGATATTTTGTCAGATACTTCCCATCGTGTTTGAATGACTGATAATAATAGCTTCCTCAAGATAAAACCAGTGACATTATCAGGGACACATACTTCCTTATAAGTCATCATCTCTCTTGACCTTTGTTGAGCACGTGCTATTCTAAAGCTAAAGGAAGTATAAATTCTATTGATTTAGTTTTAATGAAAAAAATATGTGTCTTGACAGTTTCTATATGACGTCGAACAGTTCTACGACAGCAGCGCTATGCGGTATACAATCTCTTTATCAGTGGTTACCTCTTGTAGACACAGGTATGCCGATCATTTAAATCTTGATAAGAAATACCAAGTCTCGGCGTACTTTCTAGGTCAATGAAATTGTTTTCGGACAGAATTTATAGCCTTTCATTCAATCACTTTTGATTGGTATTCACACATGTTGCATGCATTATACATATGTGTGTGTGTTATCCCCGGGACGGATCCTCAGATCAATTTACAGTGACTTCAATAGTCTTCTCTACCTAAAACCATTATTACAGTGTAGTAATTACTGAGGAAGTACATATGGCGAATACGAAGTCTAATAATGAGATATACCGTGTGCATGCAATCAAATCGGATTCGAAACAAATATACACGGGAATTAACTTATCACATACCACATCCATAGTAAGTATGTAGCCTCCGGAAGTCCTTATTCTGCTCTCATGGCCCACATTTTCTGGTTTAAAATACAACGTTGACAACACAGGCCGGGCATACAAGGCTATTGTTCCAACCATGTTGGTTTCTATGGCACCGTTTACCACGCTAATCTCCGGCATTTTCTTACTCCTCATTTGCAGTTCTATTTGGCAGTTAGGATATTTCTCCTGAAGCTGCAATAGTCATATTTAAAGTTATCATTTATCTGTATCGCATTTTGTGGATTGACCAATGTTTACATAGCGGGAGTCGTTGATGAAGGAGAACTGCTTACTTTTCATTGACAGCTGGTCTTTGTTCTTCTTCCGGAGTCTCTCTACAGATCTTACGGTTGTTCATATTTTACACTTCTGTTATTGAATTTGAGTTTGGATTATGTTTATAATGACATCTTGTTATTTTCTTGTTGTTTTTCTTATTTACATGTGTAACAAGGAAGCGTACTTTTATTACATATTCAAATTATGATTCTTCTGGTCGTCAATTAATGCATGCTATCGTCCGTAAAAAAACCAAGAACTATAAGTTGATCAGGTGTTATTTTACACTGAGGTATGTAAATAAACCAATGTCTATGTTGTAAATTGTTAGATTTTCAGTAAGATACAAACCGGCGGGATGAAGTTACCAATGCACAGGGAGCTGGTACAAGTGGTGTTCAGTAATCCTCGATCTTTTTCTGGAAGCTGAAATAATATCACAATCGTTAGTTATTCAATAATCCAAGGTATCAAATAAAAATGCATATACTGGACTCATGTGTACATTATATTTAAATAAATAAAATTAATAAAGACACCATGCGCTGATACATGACCAATAACTGCTATGGATTGTAGTGGTGTTTTGCGGCATGTATGCACTAAAACTATTTCACAAAACTAATTTCACCTTCTTGAAAATAACAGAAATAAATATATACAAATATGCTAATGAATAAACATCAATCTACTACAGTAATATTGGTAGCACATATTCTTTATCACATGCATAAAATGTTCAATGAAATGGAACGATGAGTTTTTTGTATTACAGAAATGTATTTATCGTTATTTTGATACTGTTTCAGAATACAAGAAATTGAGTATGGTATAAAAAGGCGTTAGATAAACGAAGTAAAAACGTACGTCCTTCGCTGTGAGATTGTATGAGAGAATATTATGTTTCTGTGTTTGGTAGAGTAAGCTGTTCATCAGATAGTCCGAAACCCACACATACATCATCCGGCTCGTATCGTCCAGTTGGGGGATGGGCGGGGCATTGAAAGGAGGCGGGACAGGCGCAGCCTTCCAGTCAATTTCACCCTTTAAAAATAAATCATATAACATATTCTAAACGCATCATAATATCCCCATCATATACATTATATATATTTGACACCCACTGTATTTAATTTTTTTTTTCTTGTTTTAGACCCCGTTATATTTTGTTTTTATTAAAGTAAGCTCGACCGCATGATCAAATATATTCTGAAGGAGGATACTGATGTTAACCGAGTATTCTTCTTTGATCTTATAGTGTTAATATACAATGATCATTGACATGCACACATACAGGTATTCTTTCTTTTCTTTATTTTTATGACCCCATTCACCAGCAGTGCAACCAATATCAACATCAAACGGACTTTTTACCTTATGGTATGTCTCTAAATAATCAGATGTGAACTTTGGAGGACCTGTAAGTTTGTAGTCTAACTGGAAAAGTTGCCCGATATCCATAACAACTGAAATGCAAAAATAATTAGATTTTGAAACTGGCAAATGTTCATAAAATATATACCTATATGTTACCAGTTACGTTTTGTTCGATATACGTTCTTAATACAATATTGAAATCACAATCCCATAGTGTATGCATTTTGACGTACATATGATTGCGTTATGGAGTCAAATATCGCTACTTCTGTGGGAAGAGAATGTTATTTTCACTTATGTGCGCTTAAACGTCAGTTTGTTTTGAAAATTCAGCGAACTTATGATTAGCAGAATTGATGTCAAACTCACTTAAGATCTTAAATAAAACACAATGCCTATACAATATCTTTTACACAATCTAAATAGCAATGAAAATACCTTTAAGCAAGGACAGAGACTTTTCAGCATCTGTGTTGATCGACTTACTGATGACATCACACAGCTATAAATATAAAAATATTGATCTATTTCATTGAATAAACTAGCAATTCTTCAGGCAATAACATTTCTACCTCTTTCGACCAACATCTTCTTTTTTTAAATGAAACGTTATATCATATATTTCTCAAACAAATTATTTTTTCTTCACAACAGTGAACATAAATGAGAATGCACACCTCTTCAGTGGAGTTCAATGAAATAGCCATTTAAAGTTTAAATAAACTTTGGGTAAACTGCAGGAAATAAAACGGTATTGTAGGGAAACTCACTTTATCCTTAAGTGCTCGTTTTATCTTGCCCTCGACAATTCTTCGGATTAAATTGTACACCTTAGCATGATGGCCGTGGAACCTTATGGACGCACTTCCTACGTTACAGTTACATGTCCCTGCTCTGATGGTCGGCCGTCCATTCGCGTCTGCCCCTGCCATACACACAAATGAAAATCCGTTTTAAAAATAACCGATTTGGAATGACCTAGTTACGATTCTATAGGTAAACAGCTGGTAGAGCACAGATATGTTTAAGAAACATAAAGATTTCATATATAAGTATTTACTTATTGCTTTAAAGGACGTAAGCATATTTATATATATTTGCCAGTTTCTTTAAAATTAAAATATTCGAACATCATTAATGCAAAGCCTCCTGGGCTAAAATAATAAAGAGATAATTTAATGAGCTTAAGGTAGAATACTATATACGTGTAAGATGAATTAACAAAGCTTCCTCTTTCAGATGTAATTTATATTTCTTAACGGCGGTTTTAAAATAGAGACAGTAGATACCCGGAAGTGATTTTCGCTTACGTAAATATCTATGTATTGAGGAAGATATGGACAACTGTTAAAATTAATTTAAACACCTAAAGAATATGTTGTAAGCAGAGCATTATCCGAAACGGCATTCCAACTGGAAAATAGATATGAAAAAAAGTACCTAAAATAGCTTGCACACTGAAGGAAACGTGAGACACTGATACGTCAAAGCTGCCATGATCCTTGATTCTGTGAATACATTTGAGTACATAACAACATTAAGACTGACTCGAGCTTCCTAAATCAAGGAAACTGGCACCTAATTTACAAAATGTATGTAAAACAGAAAACAGTAACAATAACAATAGCTTTTCCTCTAATTGCCAATGTATTCCTTCCTTCAAGTACAAAATATATGGAAAAGTAGTTCAGACATATCACTGATTCTAGATATAGAATATGAAACCAGGACGTACGAACACATAATCAAATATCAAACTCTGATCGTATTGTTACAGGAATAACAATATCACAACTAATATATATATATAATCAGTTCCATTGGTTGATTTCATAAAAAACAGTTCACATAATTATCATTACTATGATTTATACACATATGCAACTATTTTGATTTTGTGGAAACTAAATATCCACAACACAAACGGCTTTCTCTGTCAATGTATCACAAGAATAAGAAACCAGATAGATTGACAAGTTCTAGTTTTACAATAGACTTTTCATCAAAACAATTGGTTCAACATAAGCGGGCCAATCAACACCCTAATAAAAACACACATCATCACTTACATGAAAGAGTACTTAAAGTCTGCATGCATGCCGAGTTCTATGTCTTCCGCAGACCATTCTAATCCACTTCCTGGTATTGGCTTCAGAGAGCTTGGGGAGGGTGGCGAGAACTCAGTTATTTCGACACTGGAAAGAAAATAAGGTTTACATCTAAATAAAGTATTTAAAATCGAATACTTCAACACACAAATAATAACTAAACTTTATTTTTCGTTCCAGATACGTCAATCAAGACGATTTTGTTCATATCAATGAAAGCTGAATGATCTATCAAATATTTATAAAGTAGACGGAAAATAACAAATACTATAATGACGGTATATCTATAGGAATTAAAACCTGTGATACATACTTGGAAATAGAGTAAGATTTTCCATGTATTGGGTTGAGTTTTCTACCCCTCACGCTCTTCGACAGCTGTTCAATAGCTTCCTGGTTTGCTGAAACGAAAGTAAGAATCGATTACTATTCTAAACAAGAGACGTATTCTACACAAAGAAGCTTAAGATTAAAGTTGACAGTTATAATCCAAGTATTTGAAAATGTTAATATTTATCTATTTTATATAACTAACTCATACAACATATGAATATGTTCATTCTTTATTTCATGTAGATTATGGTTCTAGTTCACAACTATGCACGGTTTGGAAATATCTATTTTAAAATGTTAAAACATTTAAGCATTAAGAGTATGTAAAGATACTAGTGTCATAGAGTAAAGCCTGAAGCTCGAATATATATAGTTTTAGACTACAGATTTTTGTACATGAAATATATTGATTTACATTATCTCTCTGTTTATTTCGTAATTATTAATGACAATTACAAGTCAAAGCATTACCAGTATTGCTGTATTCAACATTTAATAATAAAAAACCTCAATTCATCACTTTAATATTCAAAGCAAAGTTCACATGAATTTAGATCTTACCGTAGTTGAGCCCTGCAGTCGTGATCCTAGTCTGAAATCCCGGGTTAACGGCTATCATCATGTCAAAACAACACAATAAAGCCATACCAAAAACAATCGATCTACATTTCCCGTCCATGTTCAACACGGTGTGCTTTGTTCGTGAGTAGATCAGACTGCTCACAGCTTCATGACACCTATATTAATAGCAGGGATTCCCGATTATAACATCCTTAACAGAAACAATATGACGTGTATTCTATTTTTATCTACTTCCTTCTTTCAGTTTGAAATACATATAAAAGGGGAGGAAACTCCAAGATAGCCATGACACGAACCTTAAATAACCGTGTATAGAGATAAAAAAAGCAAATATGTCGAGGCCATGCAACTGTTACAAAATATATACACACATGTAGGCAAATATGCTTTTAGATAGAAATAGAATTAAAGGTATATGAACTAGTCTAATAAACCACCAGCTGATAACACAGAAACAGCTTCTAGGGAGAGTAACGCTAACACAATCAACTGTAACAGAGTATCAACCAATATCAAATCTGCACCTTGTTTTTTCCATCCCAAATATATGTGTAATATTTTGACTTGTTATCGTTAAAATTGAAATATGAGATTAACAAGTGAAATAAACCATCGTAAATAAGATTAAAACAAAGCATTGATTCATTCAGAGTAAAGTGCTAGAACTCGAGATAAATAAACTACTGTCAGACTTTTCCTACATTAACATCGGTTGGCCATTAGTTCACGTGGTGATGACTAAGAACTTTGATCTTTTCTGCTTCAGAAGAAAACACGGAATATACATTTATTCTAATCGTCGAATGTGCACATACACAATCTATTTGAATAATTGTGGCATTATGAAAATGAAAACAAATGACGATTATTGAAAACTACATACCTCCACCAGCATAATGAATTCTAAAATATCATTTATCCTACGAATCAAAACATCTCCCATTAGGTCAAATTTATTATGATGTTACACCTGAACAGGCATAATCCGGACACGAGTAAAATCTAAGCTGACTGGAAGAAACGACAAACTCCAGATGGGTATGTGCTCTAGCCCTCTAATTTAATAAATCTAGTTATCTGCCACTCTATCAATGACTGAATACGTGTCATGCAGGTAACGGCAACATTCCGGAATTGAAGTTCCATCAGCAGATTGTACATACGACACACAAATGAGAAGCCGCGCATTTCAATAAAACAATTAGCATCGGATACGGTAGAGACCAATAATGAATTAAACTATATTATACAGTTGATTCGTTCTTCTTCTAGGACTCGTCACTGATGCTCAAGCATAGGTTTTGAAACTTTGGAGGCTACCGAAGAAAATAAAAATTCATCCAAAGAAATCTTAAACTACGGATGAGTTGCTATAGCGCCATAATTAAAACAAAATTTGTTATTTTCGTATCTTACAAGTTCAAAAGAACGTCAAATATAAAAGTGAAACGATTGATTCCATGTGATTTACAACATTACACAATAAAGGATTAGCAGTGTAGACTTGTAGTAGTTATTTCATTAGATGGGTAGTCGTATAAATAGAGATTCCACCAGACGAAAGGCTCTCACTCGGATGCTGACAGACGAACGTAAAGGATCTCTAGCTGAAAATAAAAGGTAACAGTGACCAAGCTGAAAAAGTTTGGGCCTAGCTGAATAAGTTAGGGCTCCACTGTAATCCTTTAAAATCGGAACCAATAATTCTTACACGTCTTATACAAATGTACAAAGTCACGGGAGATCACAGTACAGGGTAATGTGTAGTTGATCAGGTACAGTGACAGGGTACCGAGGCACAGGTTTTGCCGAGACACAGTGTATAGCTGACTTGTTCCAAGTGGTTGAGGCAAAAGGTGACGCAGTCAATGCACGCGTGTCGTGGTGAAGGCTAACGTGGTCAAAGTGTGTCACGGTCAAGTTTGTACAGTCACGGGTGTTGTGGTAAAAGGTTAATTATTTACTACCGACACAGGGTGGCGGGTATATATGTGATATAGTGTTTTAGTTGGTATTGGGACTCTATACATGTCAGTGTTAAGGTGCAATAAATGTTAGTTATCTACCGGGTGTAGTTTAGAGTATAGTTATTGAATTCTTATAGTTTATATCATTATCTGAGTCAGGTAGACAGGCCAGAATTTTGTAAATATATTGTGGGCATTTTACTATTTGTTGAACAGTTACTGGGTCCAAGATAGAACTTGGTAACGAACTGACAGTACGCATCCGTTACAAAAGTATTTTCAATATCGTGCCACTATTCGAGTGAATTAAATCGAGATATTCAGGTCAGGGCAAACCTCGGGGACCGTAAGTTGGCAAGCAAGGTCTTCCATCTGTAATCTCGAAAATTGTACAAAAGACAAGTGAGCAACACATTGTTCCGTTGTTGTATACACAGTTCTCATTTGATAACATTTCATATTGGGATTTACGTGGCAGGTGTCCTCGATATATCACATGATTTTGTTTTAATTGTACTTTTTCAGGAGTCTCCGCGTACATCTTTAGTTTGTCCATATGTTATCTTGGTTTTATTGAATTTGAGTTTGGATTATGTTAAGTTGTTGACATTTTTTGTTGTTGTTTCAATACAAGAGCTGATGCGTTTTTGAGAAAACTGAAAGAGATTTACAATAATGAGATACACTGAGAAAAGACTCTTAGCAATAAGAAGCCCTGAACAATTCAATATTTGGCTACACACTATCTCAAAGAGTGTTGAAGAAAGTCATTAACGCAGCAGACGAAGTTCTAAAAACCGACTGTTTCATGTTCCGGCAATTTTATTCAATAGTTGTTATCGACGATTTCGAATGAAAGTAGCTCCATATAAGCGTTATTTATGTGTCATTAAATCTGTGGTAGTTCTCGGGGTTGTAAACATAAATTAAAGAAAATATCGCTCAGTGTAATAGAAACCCGTTGAACATTGAAAAAGTAGGGGCGATGTCCGCTCCACCATTGTGTTCAGATACTCGTACCCACACCTCATCACCGGGATTTAACATCGTAATAACTGACGCCGCACCAGTCGTCCAGTACGAATCATCTCCACTCATGGCTGTACCTATCACAGCACCATTACGAACAAGCTCCGTAACAATGTAATACCCACCAGGAACCTTAATCATCCAGGAGAAATGGTAAGCACCAATCACATCGCAAGTGAACACACCGGTTTGAGGACTAAAGTGAGCACCGATATTTGTGAGGATTTTATCGAACGGGATGATATGTTCCAGTGCTGGGTCTGATATAGTATGAGCGAGAATGGCGTGGAAAGCAATTATGCTGTCGGTTGAGGAATCTGTAAAACAAAATACCTTATACAACTATCATTATCACGTTTTAGCGCATTACCCAGTGACACATACATTAATAAGCGATAAATACATAGTGATTCTTATGTACGAAATAGAGAGCAATATTGGTAAGCATTCAATGGGGAACGCTGAATTGAGACTGACATATAAAATTACTGTACATCATGATTGTGTGAAAATTGAAAATCAAATGAATAAAATATATTCGAATAACAGGTGTTCTTTCTTTACCGACACGTGTGTTGATGTTCCCTACGTGACCATCTGAAAAGAAAATAGTGTTTATTAAGGGTACGAAGTTCGTTGATGATATCATTAAAATCTACACCACATGAAATTATATTAGCAGGTATTATCCACATATGTATGTAATATACTTCCTAATTTTTTTCAAAACAATGCCATTTACGACTGATGAGAGGTAAAAAGAAAACGGTGCGAGAACTTCAAACACGTTGGACTTTTCCTAATAACGTTGATTCGTATAAAGTACAACCGTTCCTTACTTCACAGGCGTATTCAAGGACAGGTAGTAATAAAACACTTATAAAACTTAAGTAGAGTGTTACGCTCGAGTGTATATTTATGTTTACGCAATACATTAACTTTATTCATTACTGATTCATATATACTTTCAATATGGTAATTCCATTTACCTTTAGTATTTAACTTCTTAGTGTTTGTGGCTTACACTAAAGTTTAGAAATTCGTTATCAAATTGTAACCCTTGATTTTCTTCAAGTTGTCAGCATTTGAAAAAAAAATCTGTTTTGCTAGGATTAAAATCTACTCACAACTTTTCGGCCGATCTATTTAAAGATAAAGAATAGACCCTGGGGGAACACCGGCTTTTACCATACAGTATTAGAAAATTAGTTTGAAATTAATACCTTCTGTTGTCTATTAGTAATTTTTCAACCAATTGAATAATTCTCCTGATATAACATATGATTTTAGTTTAATCAATAACCCCTTATGCAAAACGCGATCAAATGCCTTGGAAAGATCACAAAATATTAAGTATGTATGTTTTACCCTCAAGAGCTAAACACAAACTTTGATATATCTCAATTAATTGATAAACAGTAGAGTGGTTTGGCGTAGAACCGGACTGGTACCTGTAAAACAACTGCTTCTGGTAGGAGATCGTATAACATTGTTAAGATCAAAAGATGCTATTATGTGTGATACAGGATATCTCGGTATATTGTTAAGATCAAAAGATGGTATTATGTGTGATAGAGGATGTCTCGGTACATTGTTAAGATCAAAAGATGCTATTATGTGTGATAGAGGATGTCTCGGTACATTGTTAAGATCAAAAGATGCTATCATGTGTGATAGAGGATATCTCGGTACATTGTTAAGATCAAAAGATGCTATTATGTGATAGAGGATGTCTCGGTATATTGTTAAGATCAAAAGATGCTATTATGTGTGATAGAGGATGTCTCGGTACATTGTTAAGATCAAAAGATGCTATTATGTGTGATACAGGATGTCTCGGTGCTATAGTAAACATATCTACACTGAAGATTAAATCCTCTTAGCCATTTATAACCAAATTTGGTGAAATATCCATAGCTTTTTCTATTGAAGTTGAACTATCAGTCCTATACATTGTCCCTATGATTATTTCATAAGTCGGTAATTCCACCATAGACCAAATAGCTTCGCTTCCTGGATATTCTAATACATATAAACACTTGACTTTTAATTTATCATTGATATGAACTAAGACCCCGCCCCAGTACAATTTCTATCTAACCGAAATGTGAAAACCTTCTAAGTGTAAGCTATCATTCGTTATATGCTCGTGTAAATGGGTCTCAGTAACACAAAACATCATTCTATTCTGTTATATCTTCTAGTAAAACTAACTTATTTCTGACACTTCTAATATTCAAAATAATATTGATAGCTCATTTGGTTCTGTGTTAGACTCAACGCCCATATGAGTTAGCTAAAGTAATAGAAGTGCTAAAGAAAATTTGATGTCAGTAAAACCTGAGTATTGGAATACAAGTAGTGAATATATAAATTTTAATATAAAGTTCCCTGATTGTAGGATGAGAGTTAAGAGAGTTCGAACATTGATTGTAGAACACTATACCTTCCATCTCACCAAATCCTAGGGTAGAAAAACACATAGAAAGTAGTCAAACCCAGCGAAATCTTCAGAGCAAGAAATCAGCTGACTGTCATCGCCGCCATTGTATTATTTTTATCATTAGTTAAACTACCACTTATATAAATGTTATCCTATAGACACAATTTATTTTCACGTATTAGTGATTACTGATGGTAGTGTTTTCTTCATTTATCCATTTAAAACTTTATTCTAACTTACAATATTCCAGTCTTATTTAATATCATTCTATAATTTACTATTTTATTGATGTGTCGGTATTCTTGTTTGTGAATGTGTGTAGAGAGCTTACCTAGACTATACCTGTTACCAAATACCTTATGTCATCACGATTTTGACAATAAAATATTCTGAAATGGAATATCATGAAGACATTGTGTGTACCTGTTTACTAGGACTTCATAATGTAGGATAAGAAAGAACATTAAGAAAATAAGTACACTATACCATGATATCTTCCTGATTTCCGTATTGTTTTGCCAGGCATTCCCAAGCCACCTGATTCGTCGAGTCCCTCTACCGAGCCTGAATTTGTATCGCTTCCTTGGTCATGCAATTTACATTGTCTTTCAAGGGTGGTTAGTTTCTTTTCAAGTCGTACATTCTCCCTTTGAAGGGATTCTGATAAATATAATATTTTTGTGCATTAGCTATTCTTGTAATGAAAGCAGTTATGTATCTGTTGACGATCATGTTCTATGCCCTGGTACAGGTGATACCACGTTATAACTTTCTATAGAATTTACTTCTACTTCCGCCAGGTTTTCTACCTAACAGAGAATAGCGGAGTAGACCACGTTTGCTCGGTTTAAAAGAAATCCAAAATGCATGAAACCAACAATTAACAAATAGACAGATATGAAGCATGTTCCACGGGGAAAATATGGCAACATAGTGAAAATAACATATTATATTGATAAAGTGAAAATAACATTACACTGAGAAGTGAAAATAACATATTACATAGATAAAATGAAAATAACATTACATTGATAAAGTGAAAATAACATTACATTGATAAAGTGAAAATAACATTACATTGATAAAATGAAAATAACATTACATTGATAAAGTGAAAATAACATTACATTGAGAAGTGAAAATAACATATTACATTGAGAAAGTGAAAATAACATATTACATTGAGAAAGTGAAAATAACATATTACATTGATAAAGTGAAAATAACATTACATTGAGAAGTGAAAATAACATATTACATTGAGAAAGTGAAAATAACATTACATTGAGAAGTGAAAATAACATATTACATTGAGAAAGTGAAAATAACATATTACATTGATAAAGTGAAAATAACATATTACATTGAGAAGTGAAAATAATATTACATTAAGAAAGTTAAAGTAACTTTCTTTGCCTGTTATACCTATTTGCGTCCCGTACTTTTGCAGAAGAAGTTTGATTTCAGTCATCTCCGTTTCAGGGGTTCCATCATCTGCATCTGAGGAACTCCCTTTCACCACTAATGCGCCCGAAATAAGGATACATATGGTCAGAATTGAGAGCCACGTCATATTTACAAACATTTCGTGAAATAAGGTCAGTCCGACAAATCCAGTTTACAGGAGAGATAAGGCCAGTGCTTTTCATCATTCATGCTATATCTAAACAGCATGTGTATTTCTATATTATATTTGTGTCAAGATATAGATAAGTTTCCGTTTTCCTTTATGGTTTGATAGACAAACATTTCAGCATGTAAAACTTGATGATTTTTTAAAATTTACTTTTGAGATTTGGAAGATAACTAGAACAAATGAGTGGACAAAATCGACGGTCAAAATTAATTTCTTACGTCACGGAACTCTTCATATGACGTCATCTTTGTAATTAGCAATATCTTGGAGATTGTTTTGAATACAAATATCCTATTATATAGACGTTTCAATATTCCAAAGCGGCTGATACACTGAAAAGACGAGTTTCAAGCAGTGAAAAAATTGTGACGAATTTTGATGCCAGTAAAATGAGACATTTTAGAATGCATAGTGTATTCAGTTGGTCTCAAATGAATTGTTTAGCATTGTTTTACGGAGACACGATGTGGACAAGTGGCAAAATATCACACCCGAGGTCGCACAAACATACCTGCCCTTTGATATGGACTTAACACATGGTATCAAAACCTGAGGGTTTGTATATGTGTATCAGTATGTAGTGAGGTACAGAATCAGAATCTTATAGACTCTCTACACAAAAGCTTCCATTGAAGAAGCGTATTAATGATGTCACTTTGTTACATGTAGTATGTCTCCAACTTTTTGGCGGGACAATATCTCTGTTCTGAAGCATTGGAATCTATCCCTCCCCTTCCCAACCAAAAACATTTGACCATCCTGCAAGGGTTTTTGTTTTTTGTTTTTTGTTTAATAGCGACATGATCGTCTTGGTAGCCAACGTTGTGATTGCCAACCATTTTCGGTCATCGTTTTCCATTTTGATATTTAAACCAAAACTTGTAATCGTAGACAGTCACGTCATTTACAATCAAATTGACTTCTCGATGTAATCCTAAACAGTCGCATCATTTACAATCAAATGAACTTCTCGATGTAATCCTAAACAGTCAGGTCATTTACAATCAAATGAACTTCTCGATGTAATGTTTTCTTGAAGGCAAACATTGCAGATTCCGTCTATGATTTCCATCATAATGTATTAAGCTGATAATTATCCGAAGTGGTTTTGATTGGCTTGGCATTTGGCAGTTTTGCCTGTAGAAAACTTACAAATAATCTTACAATCATTTGTAAATGTTTAAGTGTTGCATATTATTTTTGGGAGACGGCTAGATATAAACTGGAAAATTTGTTATCGATTCCCATTGCTTATATCTGAACCATCTCAGGATCATTTCAGACAAGTTGGAGATCAAACCCACATGTGAAGCTTGAGAAGTTTGAAATAGGTGTTGCACAGGAAAACCATAATTGCGCAATCATGTTACAAAATGGCCTCCCTGACTGCCATAAAGTTTTGACAAGGTCGAAAAAGTAACAACACTGACTTGGCTACCTTTTTCTTAACATTCCCACCAATGTTTAGCTCAATGTCACCAGTGGAACTGGAGAAGAAGTTAAAAATATGTTTTTCAAGATGGCGGCCATCTTTGATGTCAGACATACACTTGGTCAGGATCATCTCAGGATCATTCCATACAAACTTGAGCTCAATCCCAAAGGTTAAACTTGTGAAGAAGTTTGACATGTCAAAAGTTTACCAAAGCAGACGATGATGGACGAAGCACAATGGCTGTAGGTCATCATGTCCATTCGGGTCATATGACCTAAAAACACTAATCTAGGTTCCATACTTTTAAAGCAAGTGTGAAGTATGTTCAAGAAGATTTTAGTGAGGTAACTACATATTTTTGGTCATTATTTTTGACAAGACACCATTGGCATATGTATCGAGAAAAGATAACTCAACATTGCAATATCATTATGTGTATCATTCAAACCACACACGTTCAATAAATAGATCTTAACTATCACTCTGAAATACTTCTCAAGGAGTTGTATAAAAATCATTTTCTTGTCAGATTACAATTCTACCTTACTTAAATAAAAACTCAGTCAGAAAGGCGACTCTAATGAATCCAGCATATGAAAAATAAATCAGTATGGAAAGTAAGGTTTTATTAGGAAATATAAAACAGAAGACATTAAAGATGTATAGAAACATTTATATAATGAAATTAGAAAAAAAAAAGATGTGTAAAAATTAAAGCATAGACCTATATCTCTGATTCAAGTTTCCACCAGTAATCACTCATCTAGTCCTCCTTTGCATAGATAATCCCACGTAGTATATAATGCTGGTGTATTGTATGTATATATCCTTTTTCTAAGATTCTTATGAACATCTATGTCATACAGACATGATTCTTATCTTATATCCCTATACGATTTAAAATTTTAAATCAAACATATACATTATATTCTACATTATTTCAGAAAATTTGACAAATCAATTACATTCCAGCATTTCTTATAATTTCACTCAATCACATATTTGTAAATAACCTAAATGTATCGTATGTTTGTATAACTATAGTCTAGCTTGAATGCCGCCCGTAACCATCATAGTTTCTCCAGTTATGTAGGACGCATCATCCGATGATAAGAATGACACAATTCCGGCACACTCTGGGGGCTGTCCAAACCTGGAAATCAATTAAATCACAAAGGTCAAAGGTTATAAAACTGCATCGTATGACTTTACAGTCCAATACATTAGAATGCACTGTTTATAGCATGCAATGCACACATAAAGTTAGAGATAAAATGATACACCTTGGTACTTATGTTTATGGTGAAGAGTTTTAAAGCATGCAAAATATGGAAGAACTTTTACAAGGGATTTTCATAAAATCAACATTTCATCACTTTTGAAGTAAGTGATTCCTACTGAGAGGATGTTTGTATAGAAAAGTAATTAACAATTAGAATGACAGAAGACTAGCTGTGATCAAAGACACTAAGCTTACTAAAAAATGTAGTCTGTCATTATACATGACAGATATATAAAAACTTTCTTTTCATCATTTGTCTGTGCTTTGAAAATATATGTGAAAACATCATTGATCATATAAGTATAATTCAATATGGTGAGAATACTTTTTCAGAGGGACCAACAATCAGTAACAGGCCCTTTACATGTCGACATCCACGAAGGGTCAAAGTTTCCAATCAACACCTCTTAAACTAATTTTCTTAAATATATATTACCTGTTTAAAGGCACACTGGCAAGCATAGACTTGGCAACTGCTTCATTACTGGTCAGCTGGCAGTACAAAAAGAAACTTTATAAGTTATCTGTTTCCAAAGCATGGATCATCAACCATCTCAGAGAAAATACTACAATATACTTATGCCTTGAATTTGTTTAAAGCTTGCAATCTTCTTGAAGATTGAAGTATTAATAAGCACATATGAATAGAACCTTAACCTTAACTTAATTATAAGTACAAAAGTTTTGTTGAATAGTGAATCAACAGTGGAACAATATTCCATGGATGCAGAAAATACTGTTTACAGGAAAATTTTCATCCCGTTTAAATTTTACCCTTTTCGTCCATGAACAGGGAGGGCAAATTTAAGATAGAGGCAAAATTAAAAAATTACATTTTTTATATATAACCCTCATTAAGCGAATTGTGTATAATGCTACAAGGATGAGAAAAACATGAGGTGAAAATATTTTGCTGTACAGTACTTTACAGTATTGACGCCAACAAGAATATACCGGAAAGCTAAATCCTTATTATTTTGGTATTTTTGATATCCTTATTATTTTGAAATAAGACTTGACTAAATATTGTAATCCTTTGTCAGGTTTATGTTGGGACGTTGATTTTGATGACATACTGCTTTACTGAAGTAGGTGTCGATGATCCCTGGAGCCAGTCCATTAATGCGGATGTTCATGGTGGACAGCTGGGGAACTAGTGCCTTAATCAGACCTAAAAGGGCTGTCTTGCTTACAGAATAGGGTCCAAGCATCTGTAACACATCATGGTGTCTACATATATATAATGAAATTCAAACAGAAACATCTTACAAACACACTATAAATCTGCAGATCAATGAACAACAAATGATAACACTAAATACACCAATGTCTGTTTATGGCTTCAGGCCTTGGTAAAAAATGTATTCTGAGTACAGAATGGTAAACAAAAGTCAGATTGTATTGCTGTATAGCTTAAACTTGTCATTCAAACTGTAGAGTGCAGATCATTGAAAAGTGATCAAAACAGTCTGACAAGAAGAGTAACTCTTGCAGATTTATCTGCTACATATAATTAGAGATCCAAGAGGGATTTTGGCTCCCACTTTCATTTGGTCTTCATTTGTTCTTTGAAAGTTGGATCTTTTCTCTTCTATTCTCTGTCAACTGCCAAATCCAAAATGGCCACCTGTCAGCCATTTCATTTCCCTATCAGACCCAAAATCACACATGCATAACTAGGAACCAAGGCAAAGGAAACATACATATGAAATTTGAGAAAGATCAATCCTATACTTCTCAAGAAATATTGAAAACAAAAATTGTTTATGTACAGACAGACCATGGATGTAGGTCGATTTGAATAGCCCACCATTTGATGATGGTGGGCTAAAATTGATAATAAGAAACATTTGAAGACAAAACTCACTGTGAAAGATTTTAACCATTAGTTCTCTGTCAGTATAAGTATGAAATCTAAAACACCAAAGACTCACGTTGTCAGTATTTTCCTTACTTCCTAAGAGAATAAACTAAATAGATCGAAGGAGAGGTAGATGGAGTATTTTTTTCTCTCCCTCCTTACAGTTCAAAAAACTCTAATGGCATTGGAAGAACATGAGAAATTGACTTGAATGAATCTTCTTTGTACAGTTCCAGGGGTGTGATCATTATAACAATTTGGCCCTGTACAGTTCTATGTCTTGTGGAATGATATAGGGATAACCTGAAACTAAAAGATTGACCTTTTGGCATAGTTGGAAGAGGAGCTTCCAAATTTGTACAGGTGAATGACCTTGACCCACCTTTAAGGTTATAAGGGTTCAATATATTTCTTCCCAATAACCAAAAAGCTCAGGGTTATGAAATAAGGGCAGCAGGGTTCTGTTTTAAATGGCTTTCAAATCTATTCAAATGAACAACTTGACCCCATACATGTATCAAGGCCACAGATCATTAAAATCACAGAACAGGTAAGCAAGGAGATTTAGGCAATGGATTTGTATGTCATAACATTCATAAACAAAACACAGCCAACCTTCTGGTAACAGTGTTATAAATTAGTTATATATACATACTGGAAAAGGGGTAAAGCCAGCAATGGATGACACCACCACAATGGAACCTCCCCTGAAATAAAGTATACAAAATATTCTCAGTGTCTGATTGTACAGGTATATGTATATGTGATACATTATTTATCAAGGTATATAGTTCAAGAATGATACAGATAAAATGTTGTGAATGAAATAAAGTGTGTGATATAGTACAGGTATCGAAAGTAAGGAATCTGCAGTGAAGTATACATAATTTATGTATGATGAGTGTAGATTTATAACTCACAAAGGATAGTACAGCATGTCTTGTCAACTTACCCTCGATTTTGTATGTGGGGCACTGTCTCTTTAATCATCATAAATGTAGCTTTTACATTCAATTCAAATATCTGCAAAGTAAATGTTGTTTAATTTAATAATTAATCACAATACCACATTACTAATTTAATTCTGTGTAGGATACTTATGTTAATTATTGTTTCTACATACCGTGTATACAAATTAAAAAACTTGTCTTGCATTACCTTATCCCATTGATCTTCTGAGCACTGAAAAAAAATAAACAAGGTTTATGTGATAGAAGTGTTCGACTCATTACAAATATTGTGTATACTTTACTACGACATGGTAATCAGAATTGTTTAAGGTCAGAGAAAAAAATCTATTCTTTAGACTTCTGAGAAACAAGAAGGAATTGTTAGTTAAAATGAAAGGAATTAAAACAAACTTTTAATTAAATCTGAAACTCAAAAGCACTTAATTATATCATTAATTATTCAGTCAACAAATAAACAAGTTCAATTCTTTGTTATAGTTTTCAGCAGAATTTCTATTTCAGTGGAAAGTATATTACTTAGTATGGAATGAACAGATAATGACATCTTACATTAAGTATTGGACCAAAGAATGGGTTAACTGCTGCATTGGAAACCATGATATCAATACCACCATACCGGTCCAAGGTCTGAAAACATACATCAAAACAGGGCTTACACCAAACCATTGTTACAAACCGACCTGAAGATGCATTTATTGTGAACATTTTCTATATAAATCATGAAAACATGAACAGAGAACCTGAAGTTAACATGCTAAAATGCTACAAAAACACAGAAGAAATTAAGTGATGTTTTCTGCAAAATAATTGATCTTGAGATGAAAAAATTCTCAAGTTTTTTAACATTTCCCACAAGGTTTATAACATTTGTCATTAACTCTAAAGCCTTAAGATAAGACTCACTTTTATAAAAAGTTAATTCCTATCAAAATCCTGTATGTAATGGAATCTCGTGAAGTAAATCTTACATACAGTATAATATGTAGCTTATAACCTGTTGGATTAAACTGGCTCGATCCTCCTTTTTTCCTACGTGACATACAGTGCCATACACATCAAGATTTTTGGCTCGTAATTTCTCAATTGCTGCATCCACATTTTTCTGTTTTCGGCTGCTGACCACCACTTTTGCTCCATCCTGTCCGAGTCGTTCTGCAATGGCGTAACCTATCCTGAAGGATAACACAGTCACAGTTTAGAGACTGATTTTCTCAATATTTGGCTCTATACAGTATATAAATCTAAATTTCTATTGAAAGGTGCTACTAACTTGTGTCTTTTGTACAATATGTGCAATACATGAATATTGCAAAAACTCTAAATCATTAGTCAAGCTAAGTGAGACTTGTAAAACTACAGTGAAAAACATATATTTCTGAATCATCACAACATGTAAATAAATCTGTCCCATTTTCACTTCATATATCATTTCATTTACAGCACTTGTACATTTTGTATGTCAAATACTTATGCCGTGTACATTATTGTACATTGTAAATAAATGAACCTAGCATTACCTATATCTATTTGTCATCAAGTACAATGTCATAAGACTTACAGTTTGTATCTTTATTTTTCCACACACCAAACTGAAATTCTATGTATCAGATATTCTATGAAACAGCCTAGACTGGATGTTGTACAACTTGGAAGTTGCTGTCCTGTACAATGTTTAAGCTGATCAATATTGTGACAATTCATTTCCACTTGTTTAAATATTAAAAAAGTAACAAAACCACAAGAACACATTGATATGAATGCATTTACTTTAAATATGGTCAGTTAAAGGCGACTTAAAGGTGATACCAACTTAAAATACCAAGAATCTAAATTTCAAATACACAAGAATATAACAACTTCCCTTGAAAAGTACATCAACAAATATAAATATGAAATAAAAGGGTACCATGTAATCGGGTAGCTCAATTGATAGAGTTTCTGTAAAGAGTTTTTGGGTCCCGGGTTCAAACCCCTATAAGGTTATGCATTTTTTGCACTGATATTACATTTGATGCTTTTGGTCAATATTGTTTCAAGTTAATGAAATGCTTGACAAATGCATACATATTGTACCTGGGTTGTAAATGGTTATTTCTTTGTGACAAAGACTTTGGAAAAAGGAAGGAATTCAATAGAACTGGTAGAGCGACCAAATACAGTTCGGATTGTCCTGGGTTCGAACTCTAGTTAGACCTGAAGGTTAAAAGGTTTACACGGCAGAAACTTTATAGCAAGCGGTCACACCATACAGTAGAATTATTCATAAGAGAAGAAACAAAGGGAACATGATAAGGCCATAAGTAACATGAACTCTAACGAATCTACACGTATCTAAACGTTTTATTTATTTTCGATAGCCCAGTCTTTAAAACGTCCGGGTTGCTGACACGTGACATAATCTAATTTACCCGTCTGTTGACGCCGTTACAATAGCGACTTTTCCAGATAATTTTTGGGAAGCAGTTGATGTCATCCTTGTGCCTATTTGTCGGCTGATGTTATTACTGAAAAGAAGGCGTCGCATCATATTGATTCAAGACCAGGGTTCATATCAACAATAATCACACATAATCTAGCAGACGCTTGGTTGACAAACCTCCCGAACTAAACATTTAGTCGACCTGGATCATCAGAATCTACTTTCGCTTTAGAGTACATTAAACGTTTTCGGATTAAGCTTTCCGGAATAACTACGAATACTGTGTTAATTTGTGGAAACATTAGCACCCCCAACAAAATATGCAATGGTTATGAACAGATAATGAACATTCTTATTTTATATTTATAAATATTAAATGACGCCTGTAATTTGGCAATAAAATATATAACTTCAGTGGCGTAGCAAAGAGATATTTTTTTTCTTTCTTTTTGTTTTTCTCTAATTCGCAACCCCCCCCCCCCCTTTCCACTGTAGCAAAAATATTTTTTTTCTTTCTTTTGTTTTTTTTATCTTTACTTCGCATCCCCTTCCCCTCCACCTGGGTGTCGCCTCTGGAACCTCTCTTAAAAGCATACACTCCTAAAACATTTGCTACACCAATGAACGTCTGTTTTAAACAATTACTCCTTTAGATACTACTACTATGTGTTTTTCTTCTGCTTTATATTACGACACGAGAAAACACGGCGACCACGTTAACATGCATACACACGCCTACTACAATATACAAGTTTTAATTTGATACAGGTATATCTATTTGTCCTCATGTTTCTGAATACATACTATCTTTATTGACCATTGACCTACTTATTATCTCCTGTGTCCTATCTTTCAACCGCAGTTGCCGTTCTACACAAAATGGCTCAGAAGCTAGCTGGGAAAATAGCGGTTGTAACAGCCTCGACGGACGGGTAACATATTTTTCTTCATAAATGTAGCCGGTCCGCCATAACCGTCGAAATGTTTGTACTCGTACAACTGTCTGGGAGCAAAGTTTTTCTGTTATAGTAGACTAGACAAGAGTGATCTACAATTCTGTGTTGTCCCGTTAGAGTGTACAGCTAGATTTGCATAGCATTTCGCCTCCTAAACAAAATAACGATTTGCTCATTTGGAAATTATGTAAGTAATGCAAGTACTACTTCACTCGTTGAACAAATTCAAAATGTACAAATGTACATAAAGACATGTGCATGTGTAACAGGGTGAAAACACCACGCCAAAGCTTGTTTTATTCTTAATAACATTTATTCAATGCATAAAAAAACCCTAGAAAAGAAACAAAGACAAACACTTAGTATTGCACACACAACATCAGGGGACATAACTCTCGCACTGTATAATTACCTATTTTTTCCTCTATTATCTAAATTATGGCGAATATAAATTGTTTACCAACTTTACAATATAATTAGATTATTTAAATTAACATTAATTATACAGTACTGTTATATGATTAAATAATACAAAACACAGTAAAATACTTCTATGACTAAATTGTCTTACTTTCCTGAAAAATACATATACTATCCATATTTCATATTCATTAACATCGAATATACATTTCAACGTAATAATTTTGTATAGTAAACTCACCCTACATATGGTGTAGAGGTTTATAGAGGTTCTCTAATATACACACTTGAAACTATGCTGTCTCCCGCTATCACTCTCCAATTATCTATAAAATTAATACAACTACTTAATACTTGTCATATACCGTTTAACATGACAATAGACAACACAAATTGAGAATTAAAAATATGATCAGGCAACTTTGTAGCACTGCAGATAAACTTGGGATAGCCAAACTTCCAAAGAGAAAAATGATACAAGTATTATACTATATACTTTATATTAAAAAAATACATTTATTCTACAGGACTAATTTATTGTAATATATATTAAACAATAAATTAACTACAATATTCTGAAATATTAATAAACATATAACTTACCAATTATAATGTATCTCCGTTTCTTTCTAATCAAAAATGCATCTTTCCCCTTGGGAATCTAAATCTGTTCTCTAACAAAGAACTGAATACCGATGTTCAAATCAAGCTTACTTTCCCTCTCATGATGGAATCTAGCCAATCAAAATCGTCAATGTCGGTTCACTGGACAGGTCAGTAGCTGTCATAGGTCAAACTTGTGCATGTACGTGTATTTACCATATATGGGATTCATACAGGTAATAGTGAGTACAATTCACATCACAAGACATACTTACCTGGCATTCTATAACTAAAAAAAAATACATATAAAGTTAACAACCTGACCCATGTCAGAAGATATAAAATATGCATTTCTGACATTGTCAAAACATGCCCTAGTACTTAGGTAAAATTAAAAAGCATAAATAACACATTGTCACACATGTATACTATTGTATTTACGCATCACCGTAGTACTTGGAGCATCATTCATATATGGTGGGCTATTCAAATCGTCCTACGTCCGTGGTTCGTGATCCGTCCGCCAGTCCGTCCGTAAACAAGTTTTGTTATCGCTATTTCTTCAGACGAAACCGTTGGATCTTTCTCACATTTCATCTGTAGGTTCCCCTTGGTCCCCAGTTGTTTCCGTTTGATTTTGGGACTGATCAGAAAAACAAAATGGTTGACAGGCGCCATGTTGGATTTTTCAAAGAAATCTGTTATCGTTATTTCTTGAAAAGAAATTGACGGACCTCTCTCAAATAACATATGTAGGTTTCCCTTGATTTCTAGCTGTGTCCATCTAATTGTGGGGCTGATCAGAAAAACAAAATGGCCGATAGGTGGCCATCTAGGATTTTGCCTAGTAAAGTTTGTTATTGCTATTTCTTGAGAAGTTCTAGATTGATCTACTTTAAATTTTATATGTAGGTTCCCTTTTGTCCCTATTTCTTGAGAAATGCTGCATAGATCTTTCTCAGATTTTATTACAGAATCCTCTTGGTCTCTAGATGTGCCCATCTAATTTTGAGACTGATCAGAAAAACAAAATGGCTGACAGGCAGCCATCTTGCATTTCGCCTAGTAAAGATTGTTATCTCTATTTCTTAAGAAGTGCTGAATGGATGTCTCACAATTTTCATACATATGTTCCCTTGGTCTCTACTTGTGTCTGTTTAATTTTGGGACTGATCAGAAGAAACAAAATAATTTTCAGGCGACCATGTTAAATTTAGCAGGTAAAGGTTGTCATCGCTATTTCTGCTAGAATGTTCAAATTTCTTATCATGAAGAGCAAAAACAGAGAAAAAAAGAGAAGAGAAGAGAAAAGAAGGGAAAAGATCCAACTTTCAAAGAGCAAGTAAAAATCAAACAATGATGGGCGCCAAGATCCCTCTGAGATCAAAACAACCGTCCTTATCCCGAGCATCCTTGGATAAAGTGGGTGGGGATAAATCAAAATTTCTCAACGAAAAATCTAAAACCCTTCTTCTTGTGAACAGCAGTTTGTGTCAAACATTTTTTTTTTTTTTGCATATTTTGTCAGTTTCATATTTTGTGCAAAATGTGTTTTCTTTCCTTCAATATCCTTTTGACCAAATTTGGTCAAATTCAATCAGGCGTTCTGGAATAGCAGAATAGCAATAAGGAGAAAAAAAATTGAACGATTTCTGTTGTCAAGTCCATGTCGAATAGAATGTTTCACGATACCACATGTATGATGTACATAAGCCACGGTATGTAGTGCAACTGTAATGTCATACGACTTTTCAACGGACTTTTCCATTTTCCTTTGTTGATGCAGTATCGGGTACGCCATTGCAGAGAGGCTTGCTAAAGATGGAGCCAAAGTGGTCGTGAGCAGCCGGAAGCAGGCTAATGTGGACGCTGCCGTTAACAAGCTCAAGTCACAAAACCTGGACGTCGTAGGTGTGGTATGTCATGTCGGGAAACAGGAAGACAGAGAACGACTTGTGACCACGGTAAGGGAGCTAATGTAGATAAAACAATGCTGTATATGTTAACAATGGAAGGATATGCGATATCACAAGGACTTATCGTTAAAGCCAAAATGATTGAAAAATAGACATAAAGAATGACATGGAAATTTGTTTTCAAACCATTCGCAGATCTTCTTGATCCATCTAAAATACATGCTCGCTACTCCCGGAGTTACGATCACTTCCGCTCTCTGCACCATGGAAGTGATCATAACCCCAGGAGTGTCGAGAATGTATCAATATGGTGTTCATTTTCTGGTCATTTATTACGAAATTTATGCTCTGAAATTCTTTTTTGCTTAATCAGCATTTCACAACTCACGCTTTTTTAAGACAGGTCAGATATTTTCTTAGCCATTGTTGATTATGCCCAGACTTTTTTTTTTAATTCGAACAATCAAAAGTTTTCCACACCCACTGGTTAATTCTAATCGAGCTTTTATCAAATAAGACCTGCTCCATTTGGCTGGCTGAATTAAAATGTAAGCACGAATGATGTTAATATTATTGTTCCTAAATGTTCGAGTAAAATTATTCACAGCCTATAAAAACCGAACAACATTCATATTTTAACATCGTTTCTTTAACTATGTATCTATCGTTATTTTGTTTACATTACAGGCCATGGACCAGTATGGCGGTATAGATATATTTGTGGCAAACGCGGCCGTTAACCCGTACTTTGGTCCTATACTGAGTGTGAGTTTATCGAGGTTATCTACCTACGGATATCCGCAGGCAAACCTGTCAATAAGCTATTCGAGGGAGCATTGAAATTGCTTCATACGATGTCCTGATATAAATGATTACAATCATTACATGTTTTATTACTGGTGGAAGCAAATCACACTTCGATGTTGATATGAAATTCAGATTGAGCTGCGTGCAGTATCCGCAGATAATCTAAATGTGCTATTGGTGAATCTTAACCTCTATCGCGCTTACACTAATGTATATTTTTTGTTTTCTACAAACATTCCGACAGGTCGCCTCCAAATGTCAATATCAATACATGAAAAGGAAATCACTTGTCATAGTAACAGTAATGACATCTATTTTGAAATCTTGTTATCTGTTTATGTAGATTACGTTTTCTAACACCTGTGTATATATATTACGTTTCCTAACACCTGTGTCAGTATATTACGTTTTCTAACACCTGTGTCAGTATATTACGTTTTCTAACACCTGTGTCAGTAGATTACGTTTTCTAACACCTGTGTCAGTAGATTACCTTTTCTAACACTTGTGTCAGTAGATTACGTTTTCTAACACCTGTGTATGTATATTACGTTTTCTAACACCAGTGTATGTATATTACGCTTTCTAACACCTGTGTATGTATATTACGTTTTCTAACACCAATGTATGTATATTACGTTTTCTAACAGCTGTGTATGTACATTACGTTTTCTAACACCTGTGTCAGTAGATTACGTTTTCTAACACTTATGTCAGTAGATTACGTTTTCTAACACCTGTGTCAGTACATTACGTTTTCTAACACCTGTATCAGTAGATTACGTTTTCTAACACTTATGTCAGTAGATTACGTTTTCTAACACCTGTGTCAGTATATTACGTTTTCTAACACCTGTGTATGTATATTACGTTTTCTAACACCTGTGTCAGTAGGTTACGTTTTCTAACACCTGTGTATATATATTACGTTTTCTAACAGCTGTGTATGTAGATTACGTTTTCTAACACCTGTGTATATATATTACGTTTTCTAACACCTGTGTCAGTAGATTACGTTTTCTAACACCTGTGTCAGTAGATTACGTTTTCTAACACCAATGTATGTATATTACGTTTTCTAACAGCTGTGTATGTACATTACGTTTTCTAACACCTGTGTATGTAGATTACGTTTTCTAACACCTGTGTATATATATTACGTTTTCTAACACCTGTGTCAGTAGATTACGTTTTCTAACACCTGTGTCAGTAGATTACGTTTTCTAACACTTATGTCAGTAGATTACGTTTTCTAACACCTGTGTCAGTAAATTACGTTTTCTAACACCTGTGTATATATATTACGTTTTCTAACAGCTGTGTATGTATATTACGTTTTCTAACAGCTGTGTATGTATATTACGTTTTCTAACACCTGTGTATGTATATTACGTTTTCTAACACCTGTGTCAGTATATTACGTTTTCTATGTATATTACGTTTTCTAACAGCTGTGTATGTATATTACGTTTTCTAACACCTGTGTCAGTATATTACGTTTTCTTACACCTGTGTCAGTATATTACCTTTTCTAACACCTGTGTATGTATATTACGTTTTCTAACACCTGTGTATGTATATTACGTTTTCTAACACCAGTGTCAGTATATTACCTTTTCTAACACCTGTGTATGTATATTACGTTTTCTAACACCTGTGTATGTACATTACGTTTTCTAACACCTGTGTCAGTAGATTACGTTTCCTAACACCTGTGTCAGTATATTACGTTTTCTAACACCTGTGTCAGTAGATTAAATGCGGATATCAAATAATTGGGATTTCAGATATTTTTTGACATCGACATTTTTATATTATTTATTTTTGATAGTGCCCGGATATTACAAAGTTTGTGAATAATCACCTGTGTATGTATATTAGTTGGTCTATTGCCTAGTGTATGTACACATTTTAACACAATCCTGTATGTATATTACCTTTTCTAACACCTGTGTATGTATATTACGTTTTCTAACACCAGTGTCAGTATATTACCTTTTCTAACACCTGTGTATGTATATTACGTTTTCTAACACCTGTGTATGTATATTACGTTTTCTAACACCAGTGTCAGTATATTACCTTTTCTAACACAATCCTGTGTATGATATAAGTACCTTTAACACAATCCTCTTACTCAGATATAAGTACCTTTAACACAATCCTGTCAGATATATTACCTTTAACACAATCCTAACACCTGTGTCTGTATATATAAGTACCTTCTAACACAATCCTCTAACTCAGATATATTACCTTTAACACAATCCTCTAACTCAGATATAAGTACCTTTAACACAATCCTGTGTCATGATATAAATACCTTTTCACAATCCTCTGTATATAAATACCTTTAACACAATCCTCTGTCAGATATAAGTACCTTTAACACAATCCTGTGTCAGATATATTTTAACACAATCCTCTCGTTAAATACCTTTAACACAATCCTGTCAGTCAGATATAAATACCTTTAACACAATCCTCTCAGATATAAATACCTTTAACACAATCCTCTCGGATATAAATACCTTTAACACAATCCTCTAACTCAGATATAAGTACCTTTAACACAATCCTCTAACTCAGATATAAATACCTTTAACACAATCCTCTTACTCAGATATAAGTACCTTTAACACAATCCTCTAACTCAGATATAAGTACCTTTAACACAATCCTCTAACTCAGATATAAGTACCTTTAACACAATCCTCTAACTCAGATATAAGTACCTTTAACACAATCCTCTAACTCAGATATAAGTACCTTTACAAAAGATCACGAAGCAAACAGAATAAAATGCATGTATTTTCATTTTTTCAGATTTTCGACATTAACGTGAAAACCACATTTTTACTCTGTAAAGCTATTGTCCCTTATATGCAGAAGCGTGGGTAAGTAGCTACATATCTTAAAAAGATTAGTTCTGGCCAGCTTTCCACTTAATAAACGTGATCATTTAAATTTCCGTATATTCAAGGATATTTTCTCCTACTCACGATTTTCGTGTAAGAAGCCGTTAACTGACAGACAAACTCGTAACACTGGGTTTCAAAAGATGAAAATTATGGGGAAGTTTTACAATGGTCATAGTGATCTCATTGAGACATATTTTATTTGCGCGATGCTCATTAGTTTGCCCGCTGGCTCCGTTACTGTACACCCTTTTGTCAAGTTAGAACGTGACAGTTGATATTTAAGTTGACTAAGAAATATATGATGGATGCCGTCAATGAAACAGAAGACGCTTACTCTTCCTTGTCTCATTCTCATCCCACTACTTCAGGAGTCTTTTGTTCATAGTTTGTCCTAGTTTTATGTTGATATGTTGGTATAATTTGTGATATATATGTGTTTTGTTACATTATAATAGATGTATACGATTACATATTACCTGATTTTCATTGTATCCATTTAGATGCTATAACATGAATTGACCTTTTGACATGTCTTTATGCCGATCGTGATGATTTGAATTTATACCGGTGTGTCTTGACCTCGCCATATACCAGTGTGTCCTGACCTCGCCTTATACCAGTGTGTCTTGGCCTCACCTTATATTTGTATGTCTTGACCTCACCTTATACCGGCTGTGTCCTGACCTCGCCTTATACCAGTGTGTCTTGGCCTCACCTTATAGCGGCTGTGTCCTGACCTCATCTTATGCCGGTGTGTCTTGACCTCACCTTATATTTGTGTGCCTTGACCTCACCTTATATCTGTGTCTCTTGACCTCACCTTAGACCGACTGTGTCTTGACCTCATCTTATGCCGGTGTGTCTTGACCTCGCTTTTTACCGGCTGTGTCTTGACCTCACCTTATGCTCTTGTGTCTTGACCTTACCTGATATCGGCTGTGTCCTGACCTCGCATTACACCGGCTGTGTCCTGACCTCACCTTGCACTGGCTGTGCCTTGACCTCACCTAATGTCGATGTGTCTTGACCCAAACATATACAAGCTGTGTTTTGACCTCACCTATGCCGGTGTGTCTTGGCCCCACCTTATATTTGTATGTCTTGACCTCACCTTATATTTGTGTGCCTTGACCTCACCTTATGCCGGTGTGTCTTGACCTCACCTTATACCGGCTGTGTCCTGACTTCATCTGATGTCGGTGTGTCTTGACCTCTCCTTATATTTGTGTGTCTTGACCTCACCTTATGCCGGTGTTTCGTGAACTCACCTTAGATTGGCTGTGTTTTGACCTCACCTTATGCCGGTGTGTCTTGACCTCACCTAATATCTAAGTGTCTTGACCTCACCTTATACCGGCTGTGTCCTGACCTCATCTTATGCCGGTGTGTCTTGGCCTCACCTTATATTTGTGTGCCTTGACCTCACCTTATATCTGTGTCTCTTGACCTCACCTTAGACCGACTGTGTCTTGACCTCATCTTATGCCGGTGTGTCTTGACCTCGCTTTTTACCGGCTGTGTCTTGACCTCACCTTATGCTCTTGTGTCTTGACCTTACCTGATATCGGCTGTGTCCTGACCTCGCATTACACCGGCTGTGTATTGACCTCATCTTATGCCGGTGTGTCTTGACCTCGCTTTTGACCGGCTGTGTCCTGACCTCATCTTATACCGGTGTGTCCTGGCCTCACCTTATACCGGCTGTGTCCTGACCTCACCTTATATCTGTGTGTCTTGACCTCACCTTATACTGGCTGTGTCTTGACTCACCTTATACAGGCGGTGTCTTGGCCTCACCTTATACCGGCTGTGTCCTGACCTCATCTCATGCCGGTGTGTCTTGGCCCCACCTTATATTTGTATGTCTTGACCTCACCTTATATTTGTGTGCCTTGACCTCACCTTATGCCGGTGTTTCGTGACCTCACCTTAGATTGGCTGTGTCTTGACCTCACCTTATGCCGGTGTGCCTTGACCTCACCTAATATCTGAATGTCTTGACCTCACCTTATACCGGCTGTGCCATGACCTCACCTTATGCCGGTGTGTCTTGGCCTCACCTGATATTTGTATGTCTTGACCTCACCTTATATTTGTGTGCCTTGACCTCACCTTATATCTGTGTCTCTTGACCTCACCTTAGACCGACTGTGTCTTGACCTCATCTTATGCCGGTGTGTCTTGACCTCGCTTTTTACCGGCTGTGTCTTGACCTTACCTTATGCACTTGTGTCTTGACCTTACCTGATATCGGCTGTGTCCTGACCTCGCATTACACCGGCTGTGTCCTGACCTCACCTTGCAATGGCTGTGCCTTGACCTCACCTTATGCCGGTGTGTCTTGGCCTCACCTTGGACGGCTGTGTCTTGACTCACCTTATACAGGCGGTGTCTTGACCTCACCTTATGCCGTTGTGTCTTGACCCAACCTTATGCCGGTGTGTCTTGGCCTCATATTACACCGACTGTGTCTTGACCCCACCTTTTACTAGGCTGTGTCTTGACCCCACCTTATACAGGCTGTGTCATGACCTCACCTTATACCGGTGTGTCTTGGCCTCACCTTAGACGGCTGTGTCTTGACTCACCTTATACAGGCGGTGTCTTGACCTCACCTTATGCCGTTGTGTCTTGACCCAACCTTATACAGGCTGTGTCTTGACCTCACCTTATGCCGGTGTGTCTTGGCCTCATCTTAGACCGGCTGTGTCTTGACCCCACCTTATACAGGCTGTGTCATGACCCCACCTTATAAAGACTGTGTCTTGCCCTTCCCTCTACCTACTCTGTCTTGACCTCGCCTTACATTTGTATGTCTTGTCCCCAGCTTATGCCGGTGTGTTTTAACCTCACCTTCTACCAGTTGTGCCTTGACATACCCTTATTGATAAAAGTGAATATTTGACCTTTTTAAACTAGAGGCACGTACATCGGTGCGTAGAGCTTGAATCTTATGCGGGTTGTATCCTCACCCATCTTCATCATAGCTGCGTATTAAAGTTATTTTATTTTTATCGTGACTAAATTAATCTTCTGTAACACAAGATTTACATGCTGTTTAACGTTGTAGAGGAGGGTCTATAATACTCGTGTCTTCTACTGGTGCATATGATCCAAGTGCGGTAAGAGATATCAATTTTCTAAATCCCAAAACATTACAAACATAAGAAAATATCTATTTGATACTTTTTACTTCCAAAACTTTTATAACACTAGAAAAATTAGCAAATAAGGTAGCGCGCTTTATAAATGTTATATATCATTTTCGTTTTTAGTGTAGGCTGTAATACATTATATATCATTTTCGTTTTTAGAGTAGGCTGTAATACATTATATATCATTTTCGTTTTTAGTGTAGGCTGTAATACATTATATATCATTTTCGTTTTTAGTGTAGGCTGTAATACATTATATATCATTTTCGTTTTTAGAGTAGGCTGTAATACATTATATATCATTTTCGTTTTTAGTGTAGGCTGTAATACATTATATATCATTTTCGTTTTTAGTGTAGGCTGTAATACATTATATATCATTTTCGTTTTTAGAGTAGAGGCTGTAATACATTATATATCATTTTCGTTTTTAGAGTAGAGGCTGTAATACATTATATATCATTTTCGTTTTTAGAGTAGAGGCTGTAATACATTATATATCATTTTCGTTTTTAGTGTAGGCTGTAATACATTATATATCATTTTCGTTTTTAGAGTAGAGGCTGTAATACATTATATATCATTTTCGTTTTTAAAGTAGGCTGTAATACATTATATATCATTTTCGTTTTTAGTGTAGGCTGTAATACATTATATATCATTTTCGTTTTTAGAGTAGGCTGTAATACATTATATATCATTTTCGTTTTTAGAGTAGGCTGTAATACATTATATATCATTAACTTATATCATAATCAAGTTTTGAATAATGTTAGAAATATGAGTATGTTTGCATTGACTCATTATATACACTGTTTGATATACTATAAGATTATAGGGCCATACGGAGTCAGCAAAACAGCCCTCCTGGGTTTAAAGAAAGCTTTAGTGCATCAGCTATCGCCGATGAATATTCGGGTTAACTGCCTCGCACCTGGACTAATCAAAACGAGGTTTAGTGAAGCGGTATGTTCATAACTACGATCATTATCATACCTTAACCAGTTGATATCTTATATAGATATAAATACTCTGCCAACACCATTGTAACGAGTTCAGCTAATTTAATTTATATACTAACTGCGAAGTATACTCTTTCATGTTTTACCTATTTAGCAAATAAGTATATTTTTAACATTTGAGAGTCAAATATATACAATTGATGTTTTCGTGATACACAGAGAACCAACATCTGTACAAAGTTCTGGACAATATGAAAAATTGCGTAATTTGTAATCTTTTCAGATATGGAAAGATCCCAATAACTTGAAGATTGTTTCACAAGGTATCAAGCTTGGAAGGTAATTAAGTGTCCAAACCTTATGTGCTCTTTTCAGATAAATGTCTTGAGACAAGTTTCCATAGAAATTGGAAGTTATCTTATAGTTATACAAACACTCTCAAAACCAGGAACAGGGACCGATTTCTGCTAAAAGATCCCAAATATTATATATATAACATGTAATATTCCATAACTAAAGGCCCTTTGATCTGGAAAGGACTCAACAATATCGACGATACTGTATTGTATGACTGTAATATTATAATATCATTGCCATCCAATGATCATTAGGTAATATTTATAATGTAATTATAGAATCGGCGAGCCACATGAGTGTGCTGGGATTGTGTCCTTCCTGGCGTCCGATGATGCATCGTACATAACGGACGAAACTGTCATGGTATCCGGCGGGGCAAACAGTCAACTGTAGTGTCGAATTTTCTTCCGTGAAAGTTCTGTTGCTTACCCTTGCCAATCAATTTATGACTGTTATATAATTCATTGAATTGGTTTATTCACCAGATATGCTGTTTTAACATACGTTAAATGTTACCTCGGGTAAAATCCGAATTTAAACAAATAAAGCTAGACGTGACATTTATTAAGTATTGTTTATTGCTTATAGGTGGTCGTAAAATAGTTGTTATTTCATGGTAGGGACGTCGTTGTTCCTTCCGATAACATATTACACCACAAGTTTTACAAAATATATACTTTTATTACTGGCTTCATTTTATTCCAAAATACTGTAAAATCTCTGAGATATGATATCGGAAAAAGTGACTTCCGTTACACGTTCACGGTCTAAAGATATAGAAAAAGATGAATGACCCATCCTGCTATTAAATTCAATAGTTGGTAAAAACGAAGGTTGATAATTACAGTTAGATATATATTTAATTCAATAGTTGTAACTATCTGTAATAGCAATGATACAACAGGATAAAAGACACAGGAGCATTCTTTTATTCTTTTATGAAATACATTTAGATTAACCGAAAAACACCATATATAACAAAAAATATTTTATAAAGCCTTTCTAATATCTTTTATCTAAAAGGCTTTGAACACAAACAGGTATAAAGAACACAAGGTAATTTTGATCGGTATTGAAAAGTGATTGCCCTTACCAGTGAATACAAAGTACATTAAACCAAAATATACTATATGATATTTTGATTTGTTTTAGACTTAAAACTGACATTAATCATTGCCATACTTATTAAATACGTCACTTGAAATACAAGATATAGACTTTGTCATACTGCTTTTTTTCACTTTCGTTGTCACATTTTGAAAACACAGAGATGAATAAGCGAAGAAAACAACAAGTTATCAATAACTCATGAGCTACAATTAAAAACGTAATATAAAATGCTGCCAGTGAACCTCACTTTATCATGAAGACTAATTTATTCTAACAAACATGTTACGAGTCAACCAAAACTCCATTATCACAGGGAAATTATATAATTGAAAAAGTATTTTGCAACACCTGGTCCGGATGAAATAGTTTGATAATGGTTAGTATGCTAGTCGCTTGTCCATGTTAATGGTTTTATTTTTGGTGAATTTGACTTCCGTGACGGTTTGTATGGTGACACGCGATGATACATAAGTGTGACTATAATGTATTGATACTTTCACTTCCGATTGTGTCATATCTATTTTGTAGTTCTTCTATATACAAATTAGTCATGATTACATGTTGTAGTCGATATTAAATGTTAGCAAAGTTTAGAATTAGTTTAATTTCATCAAATTAAAAGTCAAAATATATTGAAAAGAAAAATTCAAGAATAATTTTTAACTACAATATGAAATATCTACCATATCTGAAATTCATTGTTTCTACAACAAATTGATCTTAACAAGTTGGCAATATTATGTTAGTGCGATGTGGAATATAGAAAATACATTGGAAATGCTTGATTAAATGACGAATTGCTGTACTTGACATACGTGATTCTGAGTAATGTTTCCTGACAAAATGTAAAACAATAACATAACATAAAAATGATATATTTGTTGAGTTCATATCGTATTAAATACATATTGATTAACATTTATCTTGTCAGTTGGAAAATGAAACCATAGCTTGTTATCAAGGTAGAGACGTAGGGGCGGGGTGGTGTTTCCTTCAATGTTTATTATAAGATATGAACAGATTTGATGTTACGCACACATAATTGACGGCACCGTGCATGATACCATACCTTAGATATAAGAACAGACATTCTACTTTATCTTAGTATCCGATTAATTCAGCATTCAGAAACTGAAATGTTTAACTCTAATTAATGCCAAGAAATATGTAATGTTAATGATACAATTCTTCGAGATACATCACCACTTTTGATATAGTTATATAGTGGTGTGACGGTCTCCATATTTATACATGATAAAACTACATGGTGATATAAAAGCACATCAGGAATGTATTGATACAACTCTGTGACAGTTTTGTATTGTGATAGACAAGTTGATATTACTTGTCACCTAAAAGGTTATATATTCATGGTAAATGTTCCTCTTCATACAGATGTGATGTAAGCATCGGGAGGTCGTTTCTTTGCAGGAAGTGTTTGACTTCGTTGTGGCACAGGGATACTTTCCATTCGTTCATTAGGAGTTGGCATTTTCTCGTCCAGATTTCGGTTGGGTTTGTTAGACGACGTATGGAAAGTTTGAAGTAAATTGTTGCTGAACGTCTTGCTGTTTGAATCCCTGTTGATGTTACGAATTTCCGCCTCAAGGATCATATCGTACGTAGACACGCAATCACTTCTTGATTGACCAATCCTCGTGGAAAATCGTTCTGCGATCTTGTCGTACGTGCTGATTCTTTCTTCACTCAAACACTGTCTACCAACGTCTGACTTCTTTCTCATAGGAACTTTTGCTAGGTCAACACTGACGCTATCACAATCAGAGCAAAGACAAGATGCGCCATTGGTCTTATCACATGAGCAGTCAGAATCAGTTTCACCCAACATCTGCATGGATTCTGTGCGCTCCAATTGATGAAATGAGAGGTTGCTAGACGCCCTGTTTGCCAGTTGATTCCACGATATACTTCGCAAAGGGACTCTTCCAATCCTGTACATACTAGAAGAATAGGTCTTTTTATTGTGTTTCGGTGGCTGATGTAAGGAATCATAACAACCGTCCACTTCTACTGCTTTGCCGTTTAATCTGTATGTAAGATATAAATACAAGTTAATGGAACAGTGAAGATCACAACAGAGTCACGGTTTATTGGTTATTACGTTAGTCAGGGAACGTTATGCCTAATTAAGTACTTTCAATCTGTAAAAAAAATACAGAAATAAATAGTTACACGTAAAATTAAATCATTATGATGATCTCCGTCACAAATCCACGTAATTACAATCTGCATATAAAACTGTTGTTCGTGAAATTAATTGAACACGTGTTAACCTACCAAATGTTTAATGTTATTATATCCCACAAACTGTTGAAACCAAAAGCCATGAAAAAGGTTTAAAAACTAGAAAGTAGTATTTCCTAAATATAACGTTCTGGACAAATAATCTGTAATGCGTAATGACAAATGATATCATTATAACCAAAGTCAATGATCAAATTACCACACATTGATTTCCATACTCGTTTTTCATTGCAATGATCCATCTGTGGGTCAATAAAAGATAAAGGTTAACCTACCTGTTATGAATTATACGAGCTACTACATCAATATCCGGTCTTCGCGTACGGTCCCGGTCCCAGCATTTCTGCATAATTTCATACAGCCAACCTGGACACAAATTGGGTTTCACCGGAGTGTCTCCTCTGTATAAATGTTCCAGTAGCTGAAAAGCACAAAATCCTTTTTAGTATTCCCATTAAAATCACGAATACTTGTGTTGAGCACCACCTCGGTGAACGACAGCTCATTAAATAGGTTATCACTTGCACTGCCTAAATTCAGAACTAATATTTTTCTATGAGTTTCTAACTACATATATTTAACGCACCATTACAACGCTACAATTATTTTTTATAAGTTTTGTTTCTCAAACTTACCAGATCAGTCTTCACAGTTGCAAACGGGACAGTTTTTAGGACGTTGCTACTCGGGCTTTCATTCAATGCGTCGAGAGCCATACAGAATTCATACAACGTCATGGCAAACATATACATGTCGCTTTGTTTCGAATACTGAGCGCTCTGCAAGACTTCGATTGGCATCCTGTATGTACCAAATGTTGAAATAAAAACAGTTTGCATTTTTGCCATAATTATTTTGTTTAAGAAATAAGTTAATTGAAGACATGAAAATGTTACCATAAAATGAAGCGTTCTGCTCGTTAGGTTTGCCTGTTTCCCGTTGTTGTATACCTTGTTCGCATTTGAGGAGTGACATTACTTACTTGGACAGACCAAGGTTTACAAGGCGGGTGTCGTCGATGAATCAAAAGATGCTTACTCTTCAGGAACACCTGGTATTACTCTCCTTGTACTTTTTCAGGGGTCTCCGTGTAAAACTTTCTTTTGTTCATATTTTGCACTTGCTCTATGGAATTTGAGTTTGGGTCATTATTATGTTGCCATGCTGGCATTTTCTTCATGTTTCCTGTCTTTCCTTACATTCTAGTAATATTTCTATGTTGGGTTGTACTCACCAGCGTTTTCGGTTGGGTGGTTTTTCTGACAGTATGCTGTCGTCCAACGTGCAATTGGAGCCAAGATGAAGAATTCGACCAAGGCGTGGTATGAAGACCTAATGAGAACAAACATGATGTAACAAACACATCTTATAAAGCCCGTTGTTTATACGTATATATCAGTTATACAAGGACATGCTGAGTACCTATACACGATACATCTCAGTCAGGGTTGACTAACAACAGGTAACAGGTGGAAATGTTCTAATTAGATGGTTAAGTGAATATGAATGCGCGCGCACATGAAACGCCTGAACATACTGAATACCATGCATATCCTTTCCCCAATATCATTCTGAGTACTACTTCAGAGAGGTCCATCTCATAATGCAGCACTTAACATAATCTTGGACCACTGTCCCTGGTAAGGTATTTTAAATATAATCATTGTATTTGTTTTTATGTACTTTTTAGGTTATTAAACGTTACAACACAACCCAAGCGTGGTGTAATACTGTAACTATCTCACCGTTTACAAATGTTTGATGAACCATCGAAAACAACTACAGTTAGGAGAATTTCTAAATTCTAATATCGCAAAGTAACATTCTCAACATTCCTTTTAGCGTTTGAAGGTTACAAGTATTATAAGCGGCCAACCTTTCCAGAAGACTCGCAGTAGAACGTGTTAGCAGCACACAGGTCACGAAGGATGAAGTCCTTGGAATGCATAGAGCTTACAAGGCCTGTCAGACTTTGTATAATACCGTAGTATTTCGCCATGTTTTCAGATATGAACGGACTGCCAAGTCGATTGGCTAAAGCAAACTCCAAAATGTTTTCTCCAGGGTCGCAACCATACACCTACAACAATAGACATGTGTTGAAAATTGTGGCGATGAAGTTACCAATTTTAGAACATAAATGCAAATGGTCATGTTATTCACACAACCAAATATTAAACCGAAGTCATATCTTTCTTCTATATGTCGAAATAAAATCGTTTAAGCAATTGAAACGTTAAAGCAACTTTCATCCACTTGCCTAAATGAAACACAAATTAAGACCAGCGTGATTGATAATTAAGGATGATATGCAGTCCAATGCACTCGTTCGTTAAGATAAAATGTATAGTTTTCTGAGAATATATCATTTAAATCAACACGATAGTTTGAATACTTATCCTACCAGAGTACAGTTGAAATCCATAGCTCCCGTACTGGCATGATTCTGAACAACAACTGGCCAGTGTCTAATGTGGAACCACTTCATCACGTGACCAGTTAGAAGAGGATACACGTTCTCTACGAATGGCTGTGTCACGGGCTCTGTAACTTCGATGTAGCCACCCTGTAAAATGTTTAGCTACTCATTGAATAGATTATCGCGAATGAAAGAAGCAGGTTAAGTTCCGACATCATGCGCATAGAGAAAGTCAAGTTACTTGATAGACGCTGTTTATTCTATGTATTTTGGCAAAATCTTTATGATTTATTCATGTTTGATCCTCTCCCAAATATATTTATACATGTATGAGCTATTTAAGAACGATATCATTTATCACCATACAGCATCAATGTAGATTGTATTTGTCATTTGTTAAAAAACGTCATTTTGTGATTTAAGGTTAAAGGAAGAATCAAATGCTGACACCAATGCACAATTACAAATGTAGAATCACTTTTGTAGAATTTTGTTATCTATTTCATAAATCCTCTTATTTAATGAATTCTTATGTCCTCAAGATGGAAAACAACTTTAAAATTTGCGCTAAAGTAAGTGAAGTTTGTAAATGCTACTTTTCCACGAAATCAGTTGATAATAGAATAGTTGTTTGTTAACAAATATGAAATCTGCATTCCGCGAAAGAATATGATATGACAGTAATTCATGGACGATATTATCTATCGAATCATATAATTTTCATACTTGGGATGAATAGCTTGGCTGATCCGGAGCCAGGAGGTCCTGTTGTGTCGCCGCAAGGATTGTGCTCACTGTCCGCTGGTTTCGGCGAGCATTCCAGTAAATGTATGAACTCCGAGGCCCTATGAAACATACAAATACATAATTAATATATATTTACTGTAAACAATCTTATTATTATTATTGCATTATACTACAAAACAAAAATTCCAAAAAATCTGTAAGCTTGCATGTTTAAGATTCTAGCAGTGTTACTTCACAATAAGCATAATTTACCGATTAAGGTCCTTATCATTATATCCCAATTTTTCACAATCAAATTACTGAAGTTATTGACGATTTTGAAAATACTGAAGTGACTGTATATAGTGCTATAGCATAGTAGTGAACTTTGAGGTTGACTTCAATAGCAATTACAAATACAAATAAACCAGAAGTTAGAGAAATAATTAAAAACTAAATTTAAATCTAATTAAAAACTATCATCAGTATACACAAAGATATACCAGGAGTAAGCTAATTAACCAGAGCAGTCTACATTTTTAGTGTTGAAATTTGATCACTTTAATGATAATTACACAACACATTACTACGTATAAAGAATATCACGGTAACACTTGTATTAATGAATTAAATTTTAAAATTTAGGTTCCATCGCTACAATTTACATTAGGAATTTCCATTTGCTATTTAAGATAAATTATTTTCAGAAGCTTTGTTGATGGAAGCCCATGGAAAAGCCATTTCTTACTTTCTTCATAAAACATCAAAGAGAATGATCTTAAGAAACCTGTACCGGAATTAGACGATAAGGAAAAGGATGATATACCTGGTTTAACAAATAAGTAGAAAGAGCTGCGCGAGGCAATTAGAATACATGAAATAAAGGGGAACATTGTTAGATAAAGAGCAAATGAATAGATGAATGGGAGAATCCTTCAAGATACTTCTTCAGCTTAGAAAATAGAAATTATACATAAAGAATATCCCTAAAATGCAAACAGAAACCGATGAAGTAATAACTAACCATGATGATATTAATCTGATAAATTTTCAGAATTCCTGTAATGTTTCTTAAACTATATAATACAGACTCAGTATATTATTACAGTATCATAAATAGCAATAATAATCTTCAGCTGTCAATTAAAAAAGTCTCCTGTCAAAATGTTGTTTATCACACAGTCTCAAAATCAAATGAGCACAGCAAAGGGCCTACATATCATTTTTGAGAAAAAATAATTTCTCAAGAAATACCGAGAGCAAAATTCCAATATTCAAATCGGCCAATTTGTGTCTATGATCTTAAAAAAAGACTTGAAAGAAACATATAGATGAAAGTTGTCACACATCTGTTCAGTAGTTCCAAGAAAAAGTGATCAACAAAATTTGACTGCCAAAATCCAAGATGGCTGCCTGTAGGCCATGTTGTTTTTCGGATTAATAGAAAATTTGATAATGCACAACAATAGGGAGTAAGGAGTCCCTCCATATAAAGAATTATCTGTTCAGTTCTGCTCCAGAAATAACGATAAGATTTGGTCAAAAGTCACACAATTTAGTATTTTAGTCAGATAAGTAGAGCCAAACAATGAATTAAACTGTCTATACAGCTGTTTTGTCCTTCTAGAACTTGTCAGTGATGCTAATGACCTACATCTGAAACCTAGGATGAGAGTGAGAAACATCCAAATAGAAACGTTAAAGTCTTAGATAGGGAGTTGGCCTCTTTGTTCAAGTACATGCATATATTGTGAACCTAGTCACTATTCGAATGAATTAAAACATTAGGGACTAAAAGTGTCTAACATCTCAGTTCCGATTGTGCAAACTATTAGTTCCAAATTATCAAAGATGCCTTCTGTTGGCTATCTTGTTTTTGAAGTGGTCTGAAAACGAGACAATGCACAACTGGAGACTAAGGGATAAGTACATATGAAAAAATTCAGACCAAGTACTTCTCCAGAAACAGCAATAACAAGAATTGGTTAAAGACTGACGGACCATGAACTACGGACGCAGAGCAATTTGAAAAGCAGGTGGTGGGGCAAAACTGATAAGAACTCAGGTTCACGGGATAAAAGATAAAATGATAACAGTTGTTCAAATTATCACGCATTTTCTTCCGCTTCGTCTTGTTTTTCTTTGGAGGAAGGTCAGAGAAATTCTAGAAAGCATAACATTAAAAGCTCGTACCATTCGATTCATCACGTGTGTTGTTAATGAAAATACATGAAACCTCGAGTGTGACAGTGAAGTGTTACCGAATGTGTTATTTGTCATGTGAACACTTTTCTGTGATATCCCCAGGACTTAGATGATTTTCCAAATCTTAAGAAACTCGCGGAAAAATGTCTTATTAGTAGCAAAGCTTTCGAACGTGGCACGCAGTTAATGACTGTAGAACACTATATCTTCGTTCGTGACAGATGTGGGATTCCCGTGATACAGGTCTTACCTTGTTTGCCTTTGCGGAGATCGCGGAATAACTTCGGTATACCCTTTAATGAAAATAAATGAATATATACATATAAATTAAGAGAAAATGATGATTATATAGATATATGTACCACTGGTACACGTTATGAAATTTAAAAAAGAACAAAACCATTAGATATAAATGAAGCATTCTGATTGGACAATTTTAGAATTTACAAAAGTCATAACTATAATACCAGTGCATGTTATAGATAGGGGTTAAGTAACCTGTACGTTTATAATACGCCTACACTGTATCAAAGCTGCATCTTAAATTTAATGAAAGGATGAGACCAGCTATAGTTTCTCGTATATCATTATGTGTTTAAAACACGAGAGGCTTCATACCCGTTCAATGAGCATTGACTCCTTTTGTTTGACGGGAAGTTCTGGGTACATTCTGTCTTCGTCACATGCTCGGCTTACAGGCAACCGTGTCTCTGTCAAAGAATTTACATTATTAAGGCTAATTTACTTTCTGGTTTGATATTGATATCTTCTTCTTTGTGTTGTAGTCAACGAAAATGTTTCCTGTACGTGTAAAAAAGTGACATAAAAAGCATACGTTAATTTGGTTTGCTGAATAGTTAGCATGTGCATTAAGTCCTAGTATTGAACCATGCCACAAATTATTATTATAAGATAAGTAATGAAACATCTTAATCATTTTGATGAAGTTTATCCGATAAATAATGAACGGAATAAACATAGATATCAGTAAAGTAAAACAAAGGTTAGTTATCTATAACACTATTTATTTGGAGAACAATTTGTTGATTTATTCGTTTTTATAGTTTTAATAATGGAAGAATACACCCAAAATATGTTTTTTATTAATATTATAATTTTTAACAACAGTAACAAAACAAAACATCTTAACGTTTTTCTCTCTATCCTAATTCTGTATTTTATACCCAGAAAAAGAATAACATTATGAAGTACAAGGCAGCTTAAATCCATACATAAGTAAAGAATAAAATGGTCTCACCAGGAGCACAACACGCGATACGTGCTTTATTGTAAAAAGAAAATATATTTCTTGCTTAAACCATTTACTTTCCCCGTCGTTTTGCTCTTTATGGAGATAGTATGAAAGACATAAGTGAATAGCACATTTACAAGTTAATAGTTAGATAAAGTACAGATAAACAATGATTTAAATTGCATTAAATAGCTGTTTCGTCCATCTATGACTCGCCAGTAATGCTACATTATATAGGTGTTTCGTCCTTCTAAGACTCGCCAGTAATGCTACATTATATAGGTGTTTCGTCTTTCTAAGACTCGCCAGTAATGCTACATTAAATAGGTGTTTCGTCCTTCTAAGACTCGCCAGTAATGCTATATTATATAGGTGTTTCGTCCTTCTAAGACTCGCCAGTAATGCTACATTATATAGGTGTTTCGTCCTTCTAAGACTCGCCAGTAATGCTACATTATATAGGTGTTTCGTCCGTCTGAGACTCGCCAGTAATGTACATTATATAGGTGTTTCGTCCTTCTAAGACTCGCCAGTATTGCTACATTATATAGGTGTTTCGTCCTTCTAAGACTCGCCAGTAATGCTACATTATGTAGGTGTTTCGTCCTTCTAAGACTCGCCAGTAATGCTACATTATATAGGTGTTTCGTCCTTCTAAGACTCGCCAGTAATGCTACATTATATAGGTGTTTCGTCCTTCTAAGACTCGCCAGTAATGCTACATTATGTAGGTGTTTCGTCCTTCTAAGACTCGCCAGTAATGCTACATTATATAGGTGTTTCGTCCTTCTAAGACTCGCCAGTAATGCTGCATTATATAGGTGTTTCGTCCTTCTAAGACTCGCCAGTAATGCTACATTAAATAGGTGTTTCGTCCTTCTAAGACTCGCCAGTAATGCTACATTAAATAGGTGTTTCGTCCTTCTAAGACTCGCCAGTAATGCTACATTATATAGGTGTTTCGTCCTTCTAAGACTCGCCAGTAATGCTACATTATGTAGGTGTTTCGTCCTTCTAAGACTCGCCAGTAATGCTACATTATATAGGTGTTTCGTCCTTCTAAGACTCGCCAGTAATGCTACATTATATAGGTGTTTCGTCCTTCTAAGACTCGCCAGTAATGCTACATTAAATAGGTGTTTCGTCCTTCTAAGACTCGCCAGTAATGCTACATTAAATAGGTGTTTCGTCCTTCTAAGACTCGCCAGTAATGCTACATTATATAGGTGTTTCGTCCTTCTAAGACTCGCCAGTAATGCCATGGCCTAAATGATAAGACGACTAAGGAAAATAAGAGTAATCGAAAGAAAAGTCAAAGTTACAAGGCGAAGGTGTAGAAGTACCATAGTTAAACAGATTTCTGATTTTCATTTGATCATATTAATAGCTTGTTTTACCGACTTTAAATTAAATTTTCGACGTTACATCATAGTACTAGTATCGAGACATCATAATTAAAAACCAAAGTATCGAAACGTTTATATCTAAATACTCACGTGCATTAGCTGGGGAGTGGAAGTTTGTTAAGAACACATTTCTGGCAGAAGACAAGTCTACTCTTTCGTCTGCTTCAATATGGACGCATTTTAGTATGACGTTGTGAACGTTTCGTGGAATACATGGCCATTGTTTTGGTGTCAGTTTTTGGAATACAACCTGTTCGTGAATTGTAAGAAAGAAAAAAAATAATCATAATTATTTCATATTTTTTAGTATTTATTGATGTGAAAATAAAAGCATTCCCAAGTTCCAGCCAAGGATTACGAACATGTAAAGAATATGCATATTCTATTTATACCATTAAATGATGTGTGGGGAAATGTATGTACTTGTATGCTAAATATACATAACATTTTATATTTGTTGTAAATTAGTTATCAAGAAATATACATATGAAATATCCTAAATTCTGAGAATGTGTCCATGTGATTTTTCCTGTGACAACAACTTTTGTTCATGTTTTCATCAAATGAATTATTAATGGTAAACGGATCAATATAATCACACAAACAATCTCAGTCTTGTTATGGTTGTAACCAAATCACAAAACACTGCTTGAAAATTTATGTTGTTTGTGCCTTTATTGACACACAAGTTAAATGCAATGAGGTAAGAAGTATTGTCTATGCTATTCATCGATCCTTTATCAGTTTCGACATTCAGATACTTCAATGTTTTGTAAACGTACCCATTCCATGACTTTTTCCGTAGAAATGGTGTATAACTCAACAAATGGCTGACATCCGTGTGTGTATATCTCGTAGAGCAGTTGTCCAATCATCCAAGTGTCCGTCCGTACGTCAAACCGGCCTTCCAGCAAGGACTCTGGGGCTGTCCAGCGTGTCGGAACACCCGTGCTCTCCAGATCTACATAAAGAAAAAGACGTTTTCTAACGTTTATAAGAAATGCATTCGATGTTATTGCGATGAAATTAGTAAAACTAAGATATTGATACAACTCTTAACTATGTATTCTACATAATAAAATAGTTTTCTCTACTATTATCAAGCCTTGTTTAAGCATTATCCTTGAAGAAATATAGCAAACTTTTTTTTAGAATATAATAACATTTTCCAACTCATTTAATTGTTGATATAGTTGATATTCAAAACGGAATTTCGTATATCGAATATGGTTTGTAGGGAACTTATCACATAACGCTAGTCAGAAATAATCGTACCTGCAGTAGCATTTATAAAATCCATGTCAATGACCTGTTCTATCTCGTCACGTTATGTCGATACTTCTCTCAGAGCAGGCTTCAGATGCCTAAATTATTTTTTGGGGAAATAGATTTTGTGAATGCTCTTCAGAAGATACCGCTTGGGCAATTAACATAACTCGAGTAACAATGACTTCTGTATAGAAAAGGCTTACCTGATACACATAATTCAGAAGCATTGACGTGCTTAGCGATACTGAAATCTGTTAGTACTAGACTCTTCTTACTGTCGAGTGCGAAGCTGGTTGCAGTAAGATTTCGATGTATAACCTTCTTTGAATGAAGGAAATCGACGGCGCTGAGGACTTCTGATGCCAGTTTTGCTAGAGCAGACAAGTTTATCCAGTTGTTATCTTTCCGTCGTTGATGGAGATAAGAAAATAAATCTGAGCCCTTGTATCTATCTACGACAAAAAACAGTGGCATTGGTCTACACTGGTACGCATGCAGTGATAATATGCCTGGATGATTGTTCTCGGCCTGAATAATTCGGAGTATTTCAAGAGTGTTAATCTCGAATTTTGTGTCTTTTTGGTCAGCTTTGACCTTATAATCAGCCATAGAACCATCTAGAAGGCATTGCAAACTTGGAAGAAGGCAGTGTAATGTGACATCACGGGATCCGATAGCAGTCCCATGCAAAGTACACCAAGCGGGAGACAACGCAATGCTTGGGACAAAGTCTGCTCTAAGAAACCGAAAACTGAGTGGTTGTAACATTTGTTCGATGTACTCAAGTGTCTTGTTCTGTAATTGTTGGGATTGCATGCCACTAATGTTATGCCAATACCACACTGTATACACTACATCTTTGTCCTTCAGAAATAGCAGACACCCCACTTCTCTCAGTAGGTGGGTTCGCATCACCTGCCCACACTTGCGGGAGTCGAAATATAGACTCATTACATCAAGCAGTTCCATGATATCCAACTCCTCGCTTAGGCCTTGTTCATTCCCTACAAGTGGAATATACAAAAACAAATATTAAAGTCATGATACTATATACACAGGGTAAAAACTTTCTAGAATCAAATTCGTCAGAAAGGTACACGTTATTGCGTTTTGAAGGTAATGCCTTGGGCCGAGATAATATGTTGTTAGATAATCTAGTACTTCCTATTACCTACTAATGGACGAAAACTTTGTGCCATAACCGCATTTCTTACCACTACTGGAAGTACCCCTAACCCCAATTCTCAGTCCCCCCACTAAAAAAAAAAAACAAAAAAAAAACCCACAAACTTTAGTTTAACACTCACGTGCACACGTGTCTTTTATGAGCGTTACAACGCCTTGCGTTACGCTCATCAAGATGGCATGAGTCAGCGGTTCAGTTTTTCCTTGTTTGTGATGTTTGTCCAGAAGACAGCTGACCATGTATTTAAGTGTTCCAACGTCTTCAGGTATATGCTTTTGTTTCAGCTTCGATAATTAAAAGAACATATATGAATGAATTAAATGTATAGGTAAATAACACTATGTATTTGGCATGTATGGACTGTGGATAAATGTGTAAACATGAACACAATTACATAAAGTGTTTTGATGTTTGAAAACATATTGGTATAAATGTTTTTCTTTTTACCTATATCATTCAAACTTTATGATATAAGTTATGTAAGTACGTACCCGTTGTAGTATGTCCAGAAATAAAGAATACATATCCAAAAAGGACATTTTTTGAACATATTTGTGCAGTTTCTCATTGGAAACCACATCCTTGTATTTCCCCTTCTGTAGCTTGGAGTTGTTGCGGAGTTGATGTACTACACACGTAAGAATCTCAGTAATCGGATACATACAATTGGCTGTAGAATGACCCTTCCCTCGAACATCTGTAGTTGTGGTCAGCGCCTCATTACATACGGAAAGTGCATGCTGAATCGTCCCACTATCATGTTCCCTCTGTATTATACAGGACAACAAAATAGCGACATTGTTGAGAAGGACAGGGGTATATTTTTCCATCAAGTCAGTATCAGAATAGTCCCTTTGACAGACGTCCACAAATTCATTTATTCCTGTGAGAAGCTTTTCAATGTTACACAATCTGTCTTTTGTGTTGAGCTGAATCTCGAATGCTGCTTCTGCAAGGTGTTTCTGTAATCTAAGATCGCCCGCTTTCATCAATTGAATCAGTGCCACGAATTCATTTTTCTCCTTACAACTGGGTATAAAAGACGTATTGATGACTCTGGTATTGCGCTCTAAGTCATTCTCGTCTACAGACAAGAATTTCTTTAGAAACATATCAAAACTTTCACGGCATTTTCCTGAAAAAGGAAAAAAAACCTGACTTATGATATGGACGACGAGTAATGAATACTGATGTATCAATAAAAGAATTAGGTGGTTAAACAACAACCACCAGAATACCTATGATCTAACCTTTACGATATATATGTTTTCTTATTCGAAAAAACCCATAATCTTCTAGGATGGGTAAATCTGATGACGGAAAATGTAAGCGAAAAATACACCTAAGACTCAATCTATTCGATGTAGGTCAATGGGACCAAGAAGGATATAACACAAGAGTGAGTGAATTCTGGTTCAGTTACGACTAGTGCTGTCTACAGCTACTCACATGTTAAAATATCTTAGTTGAAGCTCAAAATCGGAGATGATTGAAAAGGTTCAGGGAGAATAAAATCAAGTGTTCCAGACGAGTGAAGGATCACCTGCTTCTTACACTGCTATGTAAATTATAGTCAATAAAGATAGGAAAAGTTCTCTGACGAGAACCACATTACTAAATGGAAGTATCGCACCGTGCTGAAATCGAAATAAGGCGAAGCGTCATTGAAACAAATAGGAATACAAACATATGTTGAACACGTGCGTCTTCGTGTCGCACAAAGTAGCTGAATAAATTGATAATTAAAGTTAAAAGACAGTTGATAATAATGTGATTTACTTCATTGAGTTAACAGAAAAAAAAATGAATCGACAATTTATTTGTTATCAACAGCTTCCGTTGTTATATAAGGAAATTATTGTTGACATGAGTATGTCGGTGATAAATAGGGTTTAATATATTTAAATTTCTCCTCCCGTCAAATATGTTAATCTTTTACTGAAGATCTGCTTTTGCATATTCGGCCCCTGGTTCGATCTCACTTGGTAGACTTGGAATGATTAGAACCTTTGAATCATATGATATTAGATATTACCAGGTACAAACTGCTCTATAATACACGATGATAAAAGTATCATTAATCATTTACCTTTTCTGGCATCAGTTGTAAAATTACTGCAAAAGCAAATCGAAGAATAAAGTATCTGAGTCACGTACTAGGTTCACAATCTAGGACCTTAGCCTCGCTCACGTGTCCTAGGATCTGTATAAAGAATCCGAGTCACGTACTAGGCTCACAATCTAGGACCTTAGCCTCGCTCACGTGTTCTAGGATCTTTACAAAATATCTGAGTCACGTAATAGGTTCACAATCTAGGACCTTAGCCTCGCTTACGTGTCCTAGGATCTTTAAAAAATATCTGAGTCATCTACTAGGTTCACAATCTAGGACCTTAGCCTCGCTCACGTGTCCTAGGATCTGTATAAAGTATCTGAGTCACCTACTAGGTTAACGATGTAGGATCTTAGCCTCGCTCACGTGTCATAGGATTTGTACAAATATCTGAGTCACCTACTAGGTTCACGATCTAGGACCTTAGCCTCGCTCACGTGTCCTAGGATTTGTACAAAATATCTGAGTCACGTACTAGGTTCACAATCTAGGACCTTAGCCTCGCTCACGTGTCCTAGGAGCAGCTAAAAGTATTTGAGTCACCTACTAGGTTCACGATCTAGGACCTTAGCCTCGCTCACGTGTCATAGGAGCCGTTAAAAGTATCCGAGTCACCTTCTACCTACTCAGTCAAAGGCATTTTAGTAAAATTAATAAAAATGTTAACGAATTTCACGACGGAAACAAAAACAAAATATGAAATCATCAAAGCATATGACTCCCACCCATTCCCGAAAGTATTACCTTAATCACATCTATATTTACAACTAATACTACCGGTCTTTCTCTGCTCTTCCACCCGAACCCAACAGTCTTCCTTTACTATCTACCCCTTATCACTCAACAACAAAATTATATCCTATCGCTCATTAGGTCAATAGGTTACCTCCTAACAATTAATTTCTTTAACCATTTAGCAATAAATTCAATTTATTTTAAACTGAATTTATAAATCGACATATATATAGTGTATAACCCCCATCCTCTCTAACCTTATCCAGTCCTCTTGCGGTGACATTTCTAATTAGTGTTATGTTATTGTGATGATAAAGCAAGGGAGGTCGTCTTCAAAATCAGATTTTTAGAGCCGATCTGATAGACGGTCCCTCTCTATATCATATCTGTGTCCTATTCTTTCCCATTGTTCCTTTCTTTTTCCTCTCTACTCATTTTTTTTTATCTTTTATCGCATGCTGAAAGGCCGAAAGGTCGTAATAGTAGACGTAAAATCCTTAACGTAAATAAATGAGATAATCTTATTTAACGATATGACATCAAGACGTGGTATACCCTCTATCATTACACGTATAGTTGAATTCGTAACTAAACCTCACAACTTTCTTCCAAGTTACGTTGAAATTGCAGAATAATGAAAAACAGTTTTTACGAAAAAGATATTACTTAATTTACATCCAGAGGGTAATTGACATTCTCGTGAAAAAATATGAGAGACAATTGCAGTTCTAAACACCGATCGACATACAAGTTTTATGACAACTCTGTATGATGAGTTTCGATTCATATGAACAATAGCACGGTTCAGAATTGGCACATGCATTATTTTTGTTGGATCAAAATCATCCAGGCATGTTAAATGTACAACATCTGTCTTATTATTGTTTTGTGCTCCTTTCTACTCCGCCGTTCGTTTGACTTTAACACCGTATTATCATTTGACGTATATGTTGTTGTTTATTTCACAATCTCACATTTATTTACCACTTACTTGTGTAGAAATGTCCTAAGCGGATGTGTCTTTGGTGTCCCGATTAAGATGTATCAACATATTTCAACAACAAAAGTGGTTTTTTTTTGTTTCTATCCTTTAAACATTTACTTTCATGTTAGAAATAGAGGTTAAATGTAAGTATCGATGAATATGGAAAAAGAAAACAAAAGGGAAAATCTCAAATTCTTTCATGGCGGTGTGACGTCATGATAACGTAATAAGCCTTTAGATGTTTATAACACGTGTGGTAAGATACAACAGGCTAATTATGCGATAAAACAATCTCCGACATGTTTTATATTTACCTTGGCTGGAGTACGTTGTCTGCCGTACAAACACTCCCCTCAGTCCCTCCTCCGGACAACCACTTTTCGTGTTAACGAATATATCTTCTACATCGTCGACTATGCTACTTGATCGAATACTTTCTTTCTCGGCTAAATCTATTTGCACGTGTCCTTTGAACGGAAAATACGCTCGTGCTGACAATTTGTCCGCGTGACAATCTTCTATCAAACTGCTGTGTGACAATGTCCTAGCTCGTGTCTTCTGTAAGGAAGAATCCATAGTACTCCCAACCGAAACTCTCGCTGGCGTATTTTCAGTAACATCGTTAGTATAGACATGTGGTTGTCTGGCTTTTGTCTTCAGTTGTATCATTCCAACAAGTTGTTTGGTATCTTTTGTTGGCTCCACTTTGTCAAAACCGTCAAATATTTCCTCAGTGTCAGGATGGGATGTTACTAAAACTAAATTGTTGATCTGCTCCAGTGTTAAGTTTTGGCTTGCCAACTTTAATTTGTTTCTGTTGTGATCACATATCACTATAACCATTATGTTATCATGAGTGAGTTCTGATACCAGGCGGGATACCTCCTTCGGTGATTTTACAATGCTGGTCAGCATTCCTGCATTCTTTAAAGCAGCGACTACATCGCAGTTTATATTTGTCCAACAAATCATTTTTGGACAGCACAGGACGCGAACTCCACGTGTCATATCGTTGTGATAGATGTCGGAATCAGAGGATATCCGAGCGTGTGTGGTCATTTTGCTATCGCTGTTAAAAATAGAGATTAACTATCAACAGCATTATAAAGCAAATTTCTTTGTACATTCATTAGTTCTGCTAATGTTAAACCAATATTGAACAAAACGTTTTATTCAGAGATTTATTAATAAAATTCTCTCTAATGTCGATGTAGTGCTGTATAAATGCTGGTATAACTCCCTTGCGGTGGTATTTTCTAATAGTATACGTAAAATTTCTAATATGTTCCTAGCTTAAAGATCATTAACAGGAAAAGTGTAATCAGTAATCATTAGTAGTCAACGAATCTTTTCCTTATAATGTCATAAAAAAAGACATTATGAAGTAAAGATTTCAAAACGGCGACTCTGCTATGTACATGGAAAATTGCCTTTGGTTTACATATACATGCGTTTTTTAAAAATTGTTTACTACCAATTCCTACCTCCTCCCCTAAAATAAGGTGACCTCCAATGGTTAATGATGAGAGCTCGTGTGACTCCCTTTCTATAAAGGTGACTTTAAGTTTTGTTCTTCGTTTGCCAATTTGAAGTTATTGGAGAACCAGTTTAATCCATAATTTCCAGTTTTTTTTTTGCTACAAATTCTGTTGAATTATTCGGATCCATGTCTCTGTATTTTTTCTAAAATAGCATACGTGTATATTATGACGTACATACAATACCACCATTTGTTCAATATAGCACACATGCTATTCACAAAGTGGAAAATGAAACTTACAACCATTAATTGAATCTAGGTCACATCATTATATCAGTAATACAGAGGAGATGTAAAGTCAAGGAAATAAGATCTTATAGACGGAAATACCAAAATCAGATGTTGTCACATAGAAGATAATAAAAAATCCGATTTTGCTTAATACCTTTGTTAAATGTGAGGATGGTTATTAGTACATCAGATATAAGCATCAGATCAGAGTCTCCTCGTGCTTATTATTCAAACACCATTCAATTTCTTCCTCAACCTGTCTGGTGCATAAAGCTTAGTAGATTTAGTAGATGAACGTTAATAACGATCATTGAAGAAAGATACATTTGCATAAATGTCAACCGCTGACAGTACTTACATGCTTATCTATGCTGAATTAACTACAAGTAAGTTTTTTCCAAACAGCGAATAAAGCCATGACGACGTGAACACTCCGGAACAGATATCGCTACTAGCTTGTAATTCACTAATATCACATGATAAAGTCGCCAAACAAAACTTCCGGGTGTAAATGAAAAATCCCCACTTACCTACATAGTTGTTTCCAATGCAGTTTCATTCTTCAAGTGAAATCTTAGTCATGCGTGACAGTGAAATTATCCAGGAAGTTAAACAGGGTAGATACCGCTTTTCATTCTGTGTTAATGTATTGTGTAATAATTTTAGCAATTTTTAGCAACGAACGCTTTGATGAGTGTTTCTCATGGGACAGCTACAAAGGTATTACAACGTTAATAAGATAATGCTACAAAGTTATGAACTATTTACTTAAATGGTAACAACGACTGACTTTAAAACCAATGTTTACTCAGATGAATCGCGGATGGTGGCATATATATGGACATTGTAATCTATTGATAAGAAAGTAATATTGACGCCAAAGTTTGCTGGTCGTTGATATATCCATATAGAACCGAGGTTAACGTTAGGCGATATGTCTAAATCAGTCTCTCCTGCTGTGTAGAAACTGGAACACTTCCCATAATGAGAGAATACATTAGAAATGTTACGGTTGACTCCCTCTCGGTATACATATATATTTTGTGAATACAACATCGTAATGTGAGAATAGATTTGCCACAGCAACAGCGGTTATGTGTAACATATTGTCGGATTTCGCCACATGCAAAAAATTTCGAAGGAAATAATTTGTAGTTACTGAAGTGTATACTAAAAGCAACAAATCCAACTACAACCTAAACATGATATTCGTCAACGTATTTAGATAGGCGTTTTCCTGTTGACTCCAGCACTAGAAACACATTGGTATTTACAGTTTGATTAATGTCTACAACATTAAACAGGTATGCATCAGTTTTGCTTGTGACACGACCATTAGACACTTAGACATGGGTAGGGTTTTACTTGTGACACGACCATTAGACGCGTATACATGGGTAGGGTTTTACTTGTGACATGACCGTTAGACACTTAGATATGAGTAGTGTTATACTTGTGACATGACCATTAGACACTTAGACATGGGTAGGGTTTTACTTGTGACACGACCATTAGACATGTATATATGGGTAGGGTTTTACATGTGACAATACCATTAGACATGTATACATGGGTAGGGTTTTACTTGTGACACGACCATTAGACATTTAGATATGAGTAGGGTTTTACTTGTGATACGACCATTAGACTTTTAGACATGGGTAGGATTTTACTTGTGACACGACCATTAGACATTTAGATATGAGTAGGGTTTTACTTGTGATACGACCATTAGACACTTACAGACGGGTAGCGTTTTACTTGTGACACGACCATTAGACAGGTATATATGGGTAGGGTTTTACTTGCGACACGACCATTAGACACTTAGACATGGGTAGGGTTTTACTTGTGACACGACCATTGGACACTTAGACATGGGTAGGGTTTTACTTGTGACACGACCATTAGACACTTAGACATCGGTAGGGTTTTACTTGTGATACGACCATTAGACACTTAGACATGGGTAGGGTATTACTTTTACACGACCATTAGACGCGTATACATGGGTAGGGTTTTACTTGTGACATGACCGTTAGACACTTAGATATGAGTAGTGTTATACTTGTGACATGACCATTAGACACTTAGACATGGGTAGGGTTTTACTTGTGACACGACCATTAGACATGTATATATGGGTAGGGTTTTACATGTGACAATACCATTAGACATGTATACATGGGTAGGGTTTTACTTGTGACACGACCATTAGACATTTAGATATGAGTAGGGTTTTACTTGTGATACGACCATTAGACACTTAGACATGGGTAGGATTTTACTTGTGACACGACCATTAGACACTTAGACATGGGTAGGGTTTTACTTGTGATACGACCATTAGACACTTAGACATGGGTAGGGTTTTACTTGTGATACGACCATTAGACACTTAGACATGGGTAGGATTGTACTTGTGACACGACCATTAGACACTTAGACATGGGTAGGGTTTTACTTGTGACACAACCATTAGACACTTAGACATGGGTAGGGTTTTACTTGTGACACGACCATTAGACACTTAGACATGGGTAGGGTTTTACTTGTGACACGACCATTAGACACTTAGACATGGGTAGGGTTTTACTTGTGACACGACCATTAGACACTTAGACATGGGTAGGGTTTTACTTTGACACGACCATTAGACACTTAGACGTCGGTAGGGTTTTACATGTGACACGACCGTTAGACACTTAGATATGAGTAGGGTTATACTTGTGACATGACCATTAGACACTTAGACATGGGTAGGGTTTTACTTGTGACATGACCATTAGACACTTACAGACGGGTAGCGTTTTACTTGTGACACGACCATTAGACAGGTATATATGGGTAGGGTTTTACTTGCGACACGACCATTAGACACTTAGACATGGGTAGGGTTTTACTTGTGACACGACCATTGGACACTTAGACATGGGTAGGGTTTTACTTGTGACACGACCATTAGACACTTAGACATGGGTAGGGTTTAACTTGTGATACGACCATTAGACACTTAGACGTCGGTAGGGTTTTACTTGTGACACGACCATTAGACACTTAGACATGGGTAGGGTTTTACTTGTGACACGACCATTAGACACTTAGACATGGGTAGGGTTTTACTTGTGACACGACCATTAGACACTTAGACATGGGTAGGGTTTTACTTGCCATTTGATGGTTTGATTTTTTACATTAGTTATCCCATTACCGCCACAGCTCAGGGTTTTGTTTCCTTGTTGGGGCGGTATACCTAATAACTGACACAACATGTCCCTGTTATCGTGCACACGGCACAATAATTTGTAATTATGTAATTTAATAGTTTAGTGTCACTACGTAATTAAAAAAGTGCTTGTTCATACCTTTCACAGAAGCTAAACCCTCATCATTGCCTTTTAGGTAAATACCATTGATATAAAATATTTAGATACCTGCAATATCAGAACCACATGTCTGTAAGTTCAGTTTTCTGAAAGGTTTCAAAGACAGTTGCTTTACCGTACATTACTATACTAAAATAATGAAATTACATCATTAAACTGTAAATCCAGATGGTTCACACGAGAAAGCTAACCATGCTCACGTATTTCAATATAAATAGCAATTGATGCCACCCTGGTATACCCTGTATTCTACAGATTCACAGTATTCGGACAAAGAGACTTGTAAAGCAGTGTTCGTATAGATTCTGTGTAAACTGGATGATTTTGTACATCATTTACTATTCACCGTATTGTTCATTAATGGCATATATATCTCACTGTAGCTGATGCACTGTGTCTTTGACAGTATTTTGTGTTGGCAGTGTAAGGACATCTCTAGGTCGGCTGTTTTGAGAATTTATCAGTATGCCATTGTATTCTGCATTCCTGTACCAATACGTATCATGGGAAAGGTGAGTAGATACATGACGTTGGCAGTTTGAAAAGAAATTGCATGCTACATCAAAGGCCTTACCTTTCTGATTCACTGTATCCAGGAAGAGACCATCCAGTGACAAAGAATGAGGTTAAATTGCTTGGATAGTTGGGCAATACATACAGGAAGTGATAATGTGGATATTGTAAGTATGGTACTTTAGTCTATATATCATCCTATACTTCATTGCAATAGTAACAGTTTTAGGTGGCAGCGAGGGAATATTATTAATATGCAAACGTGGTCAGAAATTGATAGCTATGTATATTGTATGTACCTGATGCTAGTACCCTGTACCCTGTACCCCCTACCCTCTTCCCCTTACCCTGTACTCCCTATCCTGTACCCCCTACCCTGTACCGCCTACCCTCTTCCTCATACCCTGAACCCCCTACCCTATTTCCCATACCCTGTACCCTATACCCTGTACCCCTACCCTCTTCCCCATACCCTGTACCCCCTACACTTTTTCCCCATACCCTGTACCCCTACCCTCTTCCCCATACCCTGAACCCCCTACCCCCTTCCCCATACCCTGAACCCCCTACCCTCTTCCCCATACCCTGTACCCCCTACCCTGTCCCCCTACCCTGTACCCTCTACTCTGTATCCCCTAACCTGTACCCTCTACCATGTACCCCCTACCCTGTACCCTCTATCCTGTACCCCCTATCCTGTATCCCTTACCCTTTACCACCTATCCTGTACCCTCTACCCTGTACCCCCTACCCTGTACCCCCTATTCTGTACCCTCTACCTGTACCCTCTACCCTGTACCCCTTACCCTGTACTCCCTACCCTGTACTCCCTATCCTTTACCCCTACCCTGTACCCTCTATCTTGTACCCCCTATCCTGTATCCCTTACCCTTTACCACCTATCCTGTACCCTCTACCCTGTACCCCCTACCCTGTACCCCCTATCCTGTACCCCCTACCTGTACCCTCTACCCTGTACCCCTAACCCTGTACTCCCTACCCTGTTCCCCCTATCACGTACCCCCTATCCTGTATCCCCTACTCTTTACCCCCAATCCTGTGCCCCCTATCCTGTACTCCCTAACCTGTACCCCCTACCCTGTACCCCCTATCCTGTATCCCTTAAGCTTTTCCCCTCTCCTCTACCCCCTACCCTGTACCCCCTATTCTGTGCCCCCTATCCTGTACCCTCTACCAAGTACCCCCTATCCTGTACACCCTACCCTGTACCCCCTACCATGTATTCCCTACCCTGTACCCTCTACCCTGTACCCCTAACCTGTTTCCTCTACCCTGTACCCCTTACCATGTACCCCGTACCCTGTACCCCCTATCCTGTACCCCCTACTCTCTTCCCCATACACCTTCTATCTCTACGACATTCGACACTCAATTTTCAGTATTCATATTTATTATGTTGCCCACCAGGAAATGCGATACATTCATTATATTTTAATGCCGTGAACCACGACATACATTGTACAACAACATTTAACATGGTTGAATGGTTTGCACTACGACACTCATATACAACAATCCAAATGTGTTTGTTGTGCAATACGAATTTAGAGTTTTTAGTTGGCACCCCATAATAAATAATATTCAGAATTCGACATACGACATACTTTTTAAGCGATTGTGAAACCTATACAACTTCACAAATAGGGTAATTACAAAATAATTACCATGGAAGTAAATAGAATAGGTATCACTTTTAAATTTAAGAATAGCCGATATTGCGTGTAAGCTGGAAGCATGAAAAAATGCGATAGGTTCCGTATTAAACAGTGAAGCCCCAAACAGTTAAACCATGTAATTATAATTACTGATACTCGCCTGTTAGCCATTGCGATAATGGAATATGTTTGATGTGTTTAATGCAATGTTTGAAGGAATCGAATAGAATGTAGAGGGTAGGGCATGAATAAATTCTGCATAATTCTATTGAAATGGGTTCAGTGATTTCCAACAAATAGTAACGAGTGTTATATACATGGACGCATGATGGAGAAATACGATCGCAACATGTCATCATGTACAGGGTAGGGAGGAGTGGGTACAGGGTACAGGATATCGGTACAGGGTAGGGGGTATCGATACAGGGTAAAGGGTATCGGTACAGGGTAGGGGGTATCGATACAGGGTACAGGGTATCGGTACAGGGTAGTGAGGAGTGGGTACAGGGTACAGGATATCGGTACAGGGTAGGGGGTATCGATACAGGGTACAGGGTATCGGTACAGGGTAGTGAGGAGTGGGTACAGGGTATCGGTAGAAGTTACAGAGTAGGGAGGAGTGGGTACAGGTTTACATTGTATCGGTAGAGGGTACAGGGAGGAGTGGGTACAGGGTATCGGTAGAGGGTACAGGGTAGGAGGGAGTGGGTACAGGGTATCGATAGAGGGTACAGGGAAGAGAGGAGTGGGTACAGGGTATCGATAGAGGGTACAGGGAAGAGAGGAGTGGGTACAGGGTATCGGTAAAGGGTACAGGGAAGAGAGGAGTGGGTATAGGGTATCAATAGAGGGTACAGGGAAGAAGGATGGGGTACAGGGTATCGGTAGAGGGTACAGGGAAGAGAGGAGTGGGTACAGGGTACAGGGAAGAGAGGAGTGGTTACAGGATATCGGTAGAGGGTACAGGGTAGAGAGGAGTGGGTACAGGGTACCGGAAGAGGGTACAGGGAAGAGAGGAGTGGGTACAGGGTATCGGTAGAGGGTACAGGGTAGGGAGGAGTGGGTACAGGGTTCAGGGTATCGGTACAGGGTACAGAGAAGGGAGGAGTGGGTACAGGTTTACATTGTATCGACAGAGGGTACAGGGAAGAGAGGAGTGGGTACAGGGTATCAGTAGAGGGTACAGGGAGGAGTGGGTACAGGGTATCGGTAGAGGGTACATGGTAGGGAGGAGTGGGTAAAGGGTTCAGGGTATCGGTACAGGGTACAGAGAAGGGAGGAGTGGGTACAGGTTTACATTGTATCGATAGAGGGTACAGGGAAGAGAGGAGTGGGTACAGTGTATCAGTAGAGGGTACAGGGTAGGGAGGAGTGGGTACAGGGTTCAGGGTATCGGTACAAGGTACAGGGTAGGGAGGAGTGGGTACAGGGTATCGGTACAGGGTACAGAGTAGGGAGGAGTGTGTACAGGGTATCGGTAGAGGGTACAGGGAAGAGAGGAATGGGTATACGGTATCGGTAGAGAGTACAGGGAAGAGAGAAGTGGGAACAGGGTAGGGAGGAGTGTGTACAGGGTACAGTGTATTGGTAGGAGGTAGACCAAACTGAAAGGTAAATACTGACCGGGTGTATATGACGCCAAGTGACAACAAATATGATTCCATTTGACAACACATATGATGTCAAAACTTCAAAAGGTTAAAAACAGATCAAGGGACATAAAAAACACATTTCCCTGTTACTGCATACTGGTTTATATCCGACTTGAAAACGGACCCAATAACAAACAAAGAGATCCCAGGGGCGCCAACCGTAGTTTGATCTTTTCATGTCTTCAAATGTTTCATCGTTCTCATTCTTTTCTCTTTTTCTCTGGTTTTGCTCTTAATGGGAAATTTGAAAATTCCTATTTTGAAATAGTCATAATTGTCATAATGTTTCGTTTAACCTTTACAAGGTTATTATATTTAACTGACACAAGATGTTTGTAATTTACCATGTCACTTATCTGTCATATACGCGTATATTCTGTAAAGGACGAGATCGAGTTAGGTCAGGACATGGGTCTACAAGGTGTGGCATTAACGGCTTTCATCAAACTTGACAAGGCCAGTGAAGGAGGCAAGCGTTGGAGAGACCGAAATGTCAAGAATAAGGATGCTGAAAGACATTTACAAACTGGAAATGCTGAAGGAAATCAAATTCCAAAATAAGGAAAAGGTTGCTCTTGAAATGCAAAAGGGCGCCAAAGTGAGGAAAGAAATGTCAGAAAGCATCAGAGGAAAAATGAGCTTTCAAAAGAGAAAGCGAAGTATGAGACCATGCCAGTTTCTATCGGTGGATCATCGCCGATGGTGAAAAAGCACACGTGAGATTGCTGAGTTTACCCGTAGAGACATAAAGACACTATACATAATGTGGGAGATTAATTAACCTTGGTGGACGCCTTCAGCGATGACTTCATGTTACGTGACACTCTATTATACATCAGCCGATTACATTGTACCTCCAAATGTTCCCTACAACGAAACCAAACCGGACAGTTTTCCACCATACTCTATGGCAAACTTGATGATATCGAATTTTCCATTTCTAGATCGCAACATCCTTGCTTCCCCGACTTATGGTGCGTATATGTCAGAGTCGATTCAATTATCCAGAGTTTGTTCTCAATATCACGACTTCCATGTGCAAAATGTCGACATCAGACAGATAAACCCACAACACAGGGTTTCAGAAGATGCAATTTGGTAAGGATTATAGAGAATATATGGTCGTAATTATACAGTAATCAAGTTGGAAAATGTTTCTATTTCCTAACGCGATATTCAGTCTTACGTGTTCGATGCTCGTTAATGTGCCTATTGTTGTTTACTAAGTAAGTATTTAGGAACGTGATATTATATTGTACTAACTTGGTTGACCAATTTCACACATGTCAAGACGGGTACCTTCCGGAACGTTTGCTCTTATTCTCCTTTTACTTTTTCAAGGGTCTTTGTGTAAAACTTTTTTTTTTATTTTGCTTGAGCTTCATCGAATTTAAATGCGAATGATGGTCATGTTGACTTGATTGTACTTTGTTTTATTTATATATTGGGTTATTTACCAATAGATCAAAAGGAACACTTTTTTACTGAAGGCAAATACAAATACAAATGAAACAATTGTTTTACTAACATTTAAACTGATACGTTGGTACATTCAATAATTTCATGCTAATAAACACGTGTATCGATAATGAAGCACGTGCCTCTTTTGTGTCAAAATGTGATTAAAATCGGTCGTTTGACATAATGACAATTGTTATTTGTTGGTGACGAATTGTTAGCGAGGAGTAAGCCTAGTTTTGACTCCAGTCGACAGAGTTATCTTTTAACAAATGAACCACATGTTTCCAGATCATTATCAGGTCTTGTTACCATTTAACATTTATAGTGCGTCGTCACAAAATGTACTTACGTACCTTATTTTTTTAACATCTTCATGTGTTTTCATTGCTGAAATATCCTAGCTCAAACAACGATATCAACAGTCTAATACTAACATTTACGCCTCAGTGACCAATCATAGCATAAAGGTATGCATTACATACACATGTATAAACACGTGCAACCTAGATACCAACCAGGAAGATACACGGCTGTCTACATGCTAAGAAAGCTCGACCTATTTATCTTTTACAGCTTTCAAATAAAGAGAAAACATTTTTGACGGTATATATAGATCGTAACAAGTAAAGTCCAATTTGCTTATACTTTTATGCATTTCTTTAGTGCTGACACTATCTAAAATCTCAATGCTATCATTGTAACGTTCAATTGTTCTATATTTATTTTATTCTGATTTTCACACTAGTTAGCCGACATTTTGTCGATATTTCGGCATCCTCATATGTTTTACTTCATAATCATTCCTCTAAATGTAAATCTTTTTGAACAGAATTAAGTAATAACGGCAACTTTTTTTTATTTTGTTTTGGTTTTTCTGTTTCTTGTTTTCATTCTTTCAAAACAAAGTATTTAGTGATCCTACATATGTTATCACAGGCTGGCGTGAGTTGCTGAAAATCGCATTAGGTGTTAAACTAAGTCTTCACGTCAAGCCACCGCGTCAGAATTTGATTTTGTCTACAACATATATTCAGCAAAAGATAAATGGACACAGTTACCTGCCCTTTAATTTCTGTGGTGACATAATCTCAATAATATGAAATAAACCTAGAATGGTGATTTTAATGCCGAGTTCGAGGAAGATTACTTAATTGGTAATGTTAAACATACAGCATTTATTTAACGGTGTGAATCATATGTAAATAACTTTCGCTTCTTCCTTGTGGACATGAAAAGTCAAACGATCATATCAAGTGTGGATGCAGCACAGGAATTTTGATATTATTTGCGAAAGAATGTCGAGCTTTTGAACGGAAATTGCTTTAATGTTAATGTTAAGTTATGTAAGTAACTAGATATGATCTCTGTCCCGAAGTAACAGCCAGGTGTGATATAACTTTTATAACATCGCTTGAAAACGCTAATTAAGCTCTGTTAATGAGTGTTTTTTTGGTTTCTGATTTTCAGAACTCCGGCATTGGCTTTTAACTCGTTTGCTAAGTCTATTTTACATGAATGTGATCGAATATTATGCACACGCATTGTAGTTTTGTCAAGAATATCCGTTTCTGCCCTTTTACTAAATTTACTGAATTTTATTCATTTATTGTGGAAAAACTTCCTCATTCACAGCAGTTTGTGCCTGAAACTTCCCCATTCTTACTTCTGCCTGTCCCTTCCTATCAGTGACATCCTTAAGTATGTGACATTTTGTCACGATTTGGACAGTGTGTCAGATAAACTTTAATTTGACTTGATTAATTATTTCGGGGACATTTGTAGTGTAAAGGGACTGCATAACTAAGGAAGAATAGTCCCAGGCACAAAAAACAATGGTTTAACGTCGCTTTCAGAGTGATTAGTTACACAATGGTTTATCTGTCAGCGTGATTAGTTACACAATGGTTTATCTGTCAGAGTGATTAGTTACACAAAGGTTTATCTTTCAGCGTGATTTGTTACATCATGGTTTATCTTTCAGTAAGATTTGTTACACAATGGTTTATCTGTCAGAGTGATTTGTTACACAATGGTTTATCTTTCAGCGTGATTTGTTACATCATGGTTTATCTTTCAGAGTGATTTGTTACACAATGGTTTATCTGTCAGCGTGATTAGTTACACAATGGTTTATCTGTCAGGGTGATTTGTTACACAATTGTTTATCTTTCAGCGTGATTTGTTACATCATGGTTTATCTTTCAGAGTGATTTGTTACACAATGATTTATCTTTCAGAGTGATTAGTTACACAATGGTTTATCTGTCAGAGTGATTTGTTACACAATTGTTTATCTGTCAGAGTGATTTGTTACACAATGGTTTATCTGTCAGAGTGATTTGTTACACAATGGTTTATCTGTCAGAGTGATTAGTTACACAATGGTTTATCTGTCAGCGTGATTAGTTACACAATGATTTAACTTCGCTTGCAGAGTGATTTGATTAAAACTCTAATATAGTCGCCTGTTGGCCATACTGAAAAACTCTAATATAGTCGCCTGTTGGCCATACTGAAAAACTCTAATATAGTCGCCTGTTGGCCATACTGAAAAACTCTAATATAGTCGCCTGTTGGCCATACTGAAAAACTCTAATATAGCCGCCTGTTGGCCATACTGAAAAACTCTAATATAGCCGCCTGTTGGCCATACTGAAAAACTCTAATATAGTCGCCTGTTGGCCATACTGAAAAACTCTAATATAGCCGCCTGTTGGCCATACTGAAAAACTCTAATATAGCCGCCTGTTGGCCATACTGAAAAACTCTAATATAGTCGCCTGTTGGCCATACTGAAAAACTCTAATATAGCCGCCTGTTGGCCATACTGAAAAACTCTAATATAGTCGCCTATTGGCCATACTGAAAAACTCTAATATAGTCGCCTATTGGCCATACTGAAAAACTCTAATATAGCCGCCTATTGGCCATACTGAAAAACTCTAATATAGCTCCTATTGGCCATACTAAAAACTCTAATATAGCCTGTTGGCCATACTGAAAAACTCTAATATAGTCGCCTGTTGGCCATACTGAAAAACTCTAATATAGTCCTGTTGGCCATATAAAAACTCTAATATAGTCGCCTGTTGGCCATACTGAAAAACTCTAATATAGTCGCCTGTTGGCCATACTGAAAAACTCTAATATAGTCGCCTGTTGGCCATACTGAAAAACTCTAATATAGTCGCCTGTTGGCCATACTGAAAAACTCTAATATAGCCGCCTGTTGGCCATACTGAAAAACTCTAATATAGCCGCCTGTTGGCCATACTGAAAAACTCTAATATAGGCCATACTGAAAAACTCTAATATAGCCGCCTGTTGGCCATACTGAAAAACTCTAATATAGCCGCCTGTTGGCCATATTGAAAAACTCTAATATAGCCGCCTGTTGGCCATACTGAAAAACTCTAATATAGTCGCCTGTTGGCCATACTGAAAAAAACTCTAATATAGCCGCCAGTTGGCCATACTGAAAAACTCTAATATAGCCGCCTGTTGGCCATACTGAAAAAACTCTAATATAGCCGCCTGTTGGCCATACTGAAAAAACTCTAATATAGTCGCCTGTTGGCCATACTGAAAAACTCTAATATAGTCGCCTATTGGCCATACTGAAAAACTCTAATATAGTCGCCTGTTGGCCATACTGAAAAAACTCTAATATAGTCGCCTGTTGGCCATACTGAAAAACTCTAATATAGTCGCCTGTTGGCCATACTGAAAAAACTCTAATATAGTCGCCTGTTGGCCATACTGAAAAACTCTAATATAGTCGCCTGTTGGCCATACTGAAAAACTCTAATATAGCCGCCTGTTGGCCATACCGCTTAGATCAAGGCTAAATCATACTCAGATCAACTAGGGACTAAAGGGATCCTAATTATGGTGTCTGAGCATAATCCATTCAGCACTTCTCGTAAAGTAGCGACAACAAACTACGATACATTCACAATCTCGGTCTTAAAATGAGACGGTGCACAACCAGGGACCAATGAGAACCTACAGTACCTAATACGTAGTATGAGCGTCAACATCTATGATGGCCATCTTTCGACCGTTCCGTTTTTCGAATAAGTCACAAAATGAGACAACACAAAATCACAGATGGCTGCCAGTCGGGAAATGGGATAAAGCACAAATAGGGACCGTGACAAAACCTATAGTTGAAATTTGAAAATGATCCGTCCAGTACTTCTTGACAAACATTACAAGCAAGATGGACTGATGATGGAAAACGGACCACAAACGAAAGGCGATGTCGCAGCGCGCCAGGTAATGGGCTACTAAAAAGCTAAACTATAAGTTGGTTATCTGTGAATATATGTACACTACACTAGCAATTCCTTTATTTCATTGGAAAGGGTACCTAACTAAATCGTTATGCTTGTAGTGTCGTACAAATGACAAAACAGAAATGTAAAAAAAGCATTAGTTTATTTTGTATTGCCACCAACATTTAATTATAATAATAATCATTATAATACCTGGACATTTTTTAGGGTCTATATATATATATATATATATATCAACTGACAATTCAATGTTTCGATGCATGTTAATAAAATACGTTATGTTTAAACTGAGGACAAGTAAGCAAAAAGATTAGAGCATAAATAGTAAACATCAAACAAGACATGTTGAGTTTTAAGTAGAGACAGTCATTGTAAAGTTTTTCAACAGAGTATTTATTTTGGAATGAAAGTATGATGCATACAGCCATCCTGGTCTTCCAGGGTTACTTCCCTTTGTTTCATTCTATCTGTATAAGTCATCAGCCAGACAACAAATAGGGGGCCGAGAATAACAGACATAATAAGAGTTTGAGTTAGCTGTCACATACAAATTAAATCTACTGGAACAACGATAGATTAAGGGCCTTGCTATGTCGGAGTGTAAATGTTGTATACTATCTAACATCAACCATGCTGTTCATTGTACCAATGAGAAAGGCCAATGGTCTGCCTGGAAATCTCTAGACACGGCATTTTTTTTATAATATATGTATATATATCTGAAATAAGCATTGACTGGAAGAAATTAAATGAAACTTTTAAAAGGAATCCTGCTGAGATTTGTAGACATACTAGGCAGTAACTATAGAACATTGTATTATCTGGAGTGTTTGAATCTAAAACAGATCCTTAAGTATTGCACCAAAATTGTTACAGATCTAAATATCTTGATATCAAAATCACTGATAAAAATATGACAATTATTCCAATAGAAGCATTCTCACACTATTAGAAAAATCAAATACCAAATATAGATAATTTTACATCATGTTCATACAGCATTATAGTCAGTCAAATGAAGATTGCACAATTACAAACCACACCTTTAATGACATCTTAGCTCATTTGCAACTTATCAAAAATCATCAATATATCATACTGATTGATGCATATAGGGTCACTTTGCAATACTACATGTATATGTCATAAATTCAATTATCTTACACACATTCATGAATTGATTAAAACACAATGTAGTAATTACTGTTGAAATTCATACAATATTTTTGTCCTTGCTTCATATATCTTCCTTCAACTGTTCTCATAGTTATCTCTAACTTTTCAAATCTAAAACTTGGGTCTGTTTTATCTGCATTACCCTTATATAATACCTTTCCCCTATCAAAGACCAGATTTCGACTAACAAAGGGAGAAAACTCATCTCACAACGTTAACTTGTTAAATTCATAAGTCATTGTACAATCAGTATCCTTCAAATTGATATTTGTAAAGGATATCACTTCAGACGAACAATTACTAATGACAGCATTCATGCTAACCAATGACAATATCACAAATGAACAACAAAAAATATTTGTGAATCTTAGAAAATGCAATGGAATGACTATTGAAACATAATTTTATCACAGATCTCTTCATTACCTCAGACCTAAAAATAAATTTGTATATAAAAACATCAAAGAATCGCAAAGGGTGGCATAATCCCATGTACCCAGCTGTTGGTGTAAAACCCAAATATGATGTAAATATATTGATATAAAAATTTATGATGTCACTCCATTATGTACTGCTGCTATCACCTGAAGATCTAATACAGTAAAAGCACTTAAGCAAAATGTAACATCTTCTTTTGTCAACTATCAAATAAATTTTCTTGCATCTCCTCAACTTCAACATTATATATATATATACATATATCTTATATATCAACCTTATAGGAAGAGTTTATATCTTGATGTAGATCCTGTATGTTTGACTGTTGATATTTGAATACAGCTTAGCGTTGTCCATGAACAAATTTATGCAACACTCTATAAGCTCTTTAAGTAATATAAAAAGTCACAAGAAATCGAAAATTTTGATGGTAACAGGAAAAATATATAAAAAAGTTTATAGAGAAAGTTTTGTTGACCTGAGTGGAATGGTTTTTACATTGTAGCCTGGAAAGGCAAGTAAACACTGATTTTGTGTTTTTTGGCTGTATTTCCACGGTAACAGAAAAAATATTTAAAATACTAAATGTCGTCGGAAGCAAAAAACACAACTAGGGCACTAACCTTGTATATACAGAAAGTTTTGTGGAGTTGAGTGGATTAGTTTCAAAGTTGTAGGCCTGAAAGGAAAGTTAACACTAATTTTGTGTTTTTGACTGTTTCAGTGGTAACAGAAAAAAATATCTATTTCAAATTATTGCCTTGAAAAGCCTTCAAACAGACGGATGCATGCACAGATGTACAGACAGACGGAGCCCAAATTAATATCCCCATAAAAGGATTTCACAGGGATCATAATTTATTATAGCAGTAAATCAGAAATAATTGATTAAAATAAGTAAAAACGTACACAGAATATCTCATTGACTTTGTAAATGAAATTGTCTAATCTGAATTATGTTAAATCAATTATGCTAAGATATGAGAATGAACACTGAAACCAAAGATGATTTCATTTATACAGATTATATCTAAAATATTCAAAATGATTGAAGACTTTTTATTCTTTCATCATTCTAAAAAGGAATAAGGATATGCATTCTGGTAAATAATAGGTTTCTCTTTTGATGTTTTGTTTCCATGGTCCCCACTAGAAGTTTTCTGGAACAATGACATCAGCATAAGTACAGCGGGATTCTATAGCCAGGTTGTATTCATTACCCTTTCCATCCATGTACTTGCTGGTGACAATACGAAACCAGCCATGTTCACCCTGCATAACAAAAAAAACGAAAGTAAATCATAATGACAGTGAATTCAAATATTTTTCATCACCAGCATATAAAGTTCATTAAGATACAACAGGGCTTTTAAAATCCTAAAAATATTTCTATATTCATAAAACTTTTGTATTTTGATTGCCTGAGTTTGCCACTAAGATAGTAAAGAAGACATACAAGTAATTAGCAGGTTTTGATAAAATTTCAGCACCAAATAAGGAATTAAACTACATCATAAAGTTGGTTTGTCATAATTTCAAAAGGATGTCAAGTATGTGTAAATTCTGAACCATGCCACTACTCGAATGAATTAAAATGGGCCGTGAAGGTCACAACAAACCTTAAGTCCTCCAGGAGTGTCTACTATCTTTGATCTCAAAGATTGTAAAAAACAAGATACATAAAGCTATATCCAGAAAATTGAACAAGAGGTCCAGAGGGCCTGTATTGCTCACTTGGATTTTTATGACCAACTGTACAATATCTGTGCATATGTTCCACAGTAGATGCTTAAAGCAATATGACAAATTACTCCAAATGGGTTCTGTCCCTTAGTAGTCCAAAATAAGTCATTTGTATATAAGCCTTTAATGGCCAAATACGATGGGGTTTTGGTTAATCAGAAGAAGTTGATTAACTATTTTACCAAATCTAACCCCAATGACCTTAATTATCATTATGGGTCAAGCTATTTTTTCACACACTATGTGTGCACCATTAAGGGAACCTTTTGGACAAATATTATGATCCTAAGCCTTTAGCTTAATCAGAAGTTGTTCAAAGGTTTAACACATCTGACTGTTGTGACCTTGAATATGGGTCAAGGTCATTTCTGTTCTCAAATAATACCGGGCATCATTGAGAACCTATTATGGAATAATATCACTATCCCAGATGTCTTGTATCATCAGGAAATGTAATTTAAAGGTTTAACACATTTGACCCCTGTGACCTTGACTATGGGGCAAGGTCATTTCTTTTTGCAAACTTTCTTGGACTTCATAAAAAGAACATACTGGTCAAATATAATGATTTTAGGCTTTTCTATATTTCATAAGAAATTGTTTAAACGTTTTTAACACATTTGACTCCTGTAACCTTGAAGATTGGTAAAGGTAATTTCTTTTATAAAAACTTTGTATTAGACCATAAGAGGAACATAGTAGCCTAATATAATGATTGTAGGCCTTCCGGTATTTTGGAAGTTGTTTAAAGGTTTTAATATATTTGACCTCTGTGAACTTGAATAAGGGTCAAGGTCATTTCTTTTTTGCAGACTTTATTGGGCTTTTTCAAGGAAACCTTCTGGCCAAATATAATGATTCTAGGCCTTTTGGTATTTTGAAAGAAGTCATTTAAATGTTTTACCACATTTGACCTCTGTGACTTTGAATAAGGGTCAAAGTCATTTCTTTTTACAAATATTGTTGGACTTTAAGAAAGGAACCTTCCAGCCAAATATAATGATTCTAGGCCTTTTGGTATTTTGAAAGAAGTCATTTAAATGTTTTAACACATTTGACCTCTGTGACCTTGAATAAGGGTCAAGGTCATTTCTTTTTGCAAACTTTCTTGGACTTCATAAAAAGAACATACTGGTCAAATATAATGATTTTAGGCTTTTCTATATTTCATAAGAAATTGTTTAAACGTTTTAACACATTTGACTCCTGTAACCTTGAAGATTGGTAAAGGTAATTTCTTTTATAAAAACTTTGTATTAGACCATAAGAGGAACATAGTAGCCTAATATAATGATTGTAGGCCTTCCGGTATTTTGGAAGTTGTGTAAAGGTTTTAATATATTTGACCTCTGTGAACTTGAATAAGGGTCAAGGTCATTTCTTTTTTGCAGACTTTATTGGGCTTTTTCAAGGAAACCTTCTGGCCAAATATAATGATTCTAGGCCTTTTGGTATTTTGAAAGAAGTCATTTAAATGTTTTACCACATTTGACCTCTGTGACTTTGAATAAGGGTCAAAGTCATTTCTTTTTACAAATATTGTTGGACTTTAAGAAAGGAACCTTCCAGCCAAATATAATGATTCTAGGCCTTTTGGTATTTTGAAAGAAGTCATTTAAATGTTTTAACACATTTGACCTCTGTGACCTTGTATATGGGTCAAGGTCATTTCTTTTTGCAAACTTTGTTGGGCTTCATCATTGGAACCTTCCAACCAAATATAATGATTCTAGGCCTTCCGGTATTTTGGTAGAAGTCGTTTAAAGGTTTTAACACATTTGACCTATGTGACCTTGAATAGACTTTGTTGGGCTTCATCATTGGAACCTTCAAGCCAAATATGATAACTCTACGCCTTTCAGTATTTCAGAAGAAGTTGTTTATATGAAAAGTTGGACACAGGACGGATGGACGGACGGACGACGGACAACGCGCTATGGCATAAGCTCACTTGGCCCTTTGGGCCAGGCGAACTAAAAAGAAATCCAGTGAAAATCCTTACTAGGTGTCGTATCTACATCAATCCCTACAGGTGCTTTAAGGAGAAAATCATGAGTTACCTCTTCCTGGTTCATGATCGCCATGTTATGAGAGAGAAACCTAATATAGCTGCCAAGAAACTCTTCCATGAAATTGCTTAAACAGATAGGCAAAAGAAGAATATATATACCCATGGTTCACCCCAGGAGTTTCTCACAATCCAGTATTCTGTGTTGGTGTCCTCATCTACTCCCCATCCTGCTACAGATATGATGTGGTTCACCTATTGCACAAATACATATCAGAATCAAAAGAGAGAAAGTTACTCAAAAACTGTCAAAACATTCATATGCATTAAACATGTTACCTTCACAAAAAGTATGTTTAATTTCAATATTTATGGAAAAAAACTGACTTTTCTAGCTGTATTAACTTTCTTAAGGATAACAGGTATATGAAATAGTTGTTTGAAAGTAATATGTAATTGTAGGACTTGTAAACATACCCAGTACAATACTAAGATATTCACACTTCTGGTAAAGATCACAATCATTGCATACACTCTATATATTCAGTGCATCAAACAGTCACATATCTTGGAATGATACAACATCTTAGATTTCAGTACAATGACTAGACTCTAGATCTCTCTCATATCTGCAACAAGAATGGATAATTCTGATCGGAAAAAAATAATTCAAAAGGCCAGTACAAAGCATATAACACTCATAACCATCAGAATAAATCCTGTTTTATACTCACAATGGGGTCTGCATTCTTCTCCTTGTAGATTCCACCTCTGTAAGCATCTAAGCCTGCAGTGGCCATTATGCCACAACTATAATAGAGAACAACAAACAACTTCCATGTCAAAGTATATCACAAGCAGTTAAAAAATGCCTTTCTGTGAGCAAATCCATGTGTCCTATTCTGAAAAATTAAAATGCAAACAAGAAAACACATATGCAGTGGGCACTAATCTTTCAGCAAATTTCAATTTCAACTGAAAAAGGCAAGACCTCTCATTTTTGTACTATTTTATCAAAATGTGAAAGCTACATGTATGTTTAACAGTCTGCAAAACCTTTTGAAGAAATTATGCTTGTATCTTACGATGGAAATGTTATAAACCACTAATTGTTCATAACAAGATTGTTTACAACATGTTTTGTTTTTTCAATCTCTGAGCAGGCCATAAGGTTAAAGGTTGCCAATGTCTAGAGGCTACTATGAAATCGCAGGCTTAGAAATTTACCATGTGATCATAATCCTCAAGATTTTATACTTGTTTCCATTCCCTATAATATTTCTAAAACTTGACATATTTGTTTTCCATTTTCACTCACCAGAGACTAGCTAAAGGGAGTATGTCACAGGCTTAATGTGCCATAAATGTTTCATAGATTTCATAAACAAATTTCAGCTATTAGTAAAGACTGTTTCCAAAATGTATCAAAATTATTTGAACTTTAAACCTGATGTGGGATTTGGGTTTGCAACACATCAGGCCAAGATAAAACCATCAATAAAGTTAGTAATCAAATATTACCTTATAGGTCCATTCTCATTGATTTCTGCCATCATATTCTCCCTTCCCGCCACATTTCCAAAGTCTCCCACTTTCCATAAGGTGTAATTTGTAAGCTGGCTACACTTGCCAAATGTTGTGCATGTTCCACAGGAATTAAAGCCATTACATTCTAAATAAACAAATAGTAAAGAATATAGAAGTTAATAGAATAATCCCAACACTAATCTAGTTCCATCAGTGCTTGTAGGTACTGTGTGCTTTGTTTTGGATGAATTAGCTTAGTCTAGAGAAAGAGCCTACATTTGTACATCCACATGCATACCAAAATATTTCTCATTGTCATATATAAACTTTATATATTCAACAACAATTGTGAAGTAAGTTATTTCAACTTACTAATCACTCTTGTTGTCCTGATGTAAGAGCACAAGGGGTCTTATTGTAGGAGGAAACTGGAGTACCCTGGGAAACCCACGTGGTCGGGCAGGTGACACCATCCCTTTTCGTTCTTGGAGCTGAACCCCGGATGGCTAGGTGAAAGGCCAGTGCATTACCACTGCCCCATCCGAGCACCATTTGTCATAAAATCTAGCACAATATTATCATTGCCTGCATAATTAGTAAATTTTGGATATAAGGAAAATATTTAGTCCCGTCTATAACCTGAAAATAGTCTAACCAAGTGTGTTGTGTTAACTTTCCACTTTTTTCTGCCTGATGTGTTCCAGTGTTATTACAAGATACAAATCATGCCTTGCAAATCTATATAACAGGTACTATTAATACGGCCAGGTGGTGTGAATGAAGTATTAGACAAGTGATAACATGAAAATAGATTTTTGCTAAGTAAGCAATGAAATACTACCTTGATTCTTGGCCTGGTAGTTGTTGCATGTTTCATCTGGGATGCCATGTTTGTTGGCATAGTCATACACAGGCAGGTCATCACCTCCTTCACAAGAGCCAGCAGAAGCACAGTCAATAACTTGCTGTACAGAGAGGTAAGCTGATGGCCAGGCTCCCTTTCGCTTTATGTTGATACGATCTGCAAGGGCACTTGTAGACCCCATGGCCCAACAGGAACCACAATCTGTAAACAAAAATATATTTTATGTAAAAATACAATTAGAAATTAGACTTGCTCAACTGTCAGGTACCACATTCAATTAGTCATTGCAGTCAATGTAAATATTTCAGGAGAAGTAAATAAAAATTAAAACTTCTACCATTTTTAGTTTAACAGAAAACATCATAACATGAACATTAACCAAATGCTCTAGATTATTGGAAGGACACATGTATGTAAGTTAATAACTTTAGAAAAATTAATTTTCTTTCTGAAAATCTTGATATGATGTTCCAATACACTAATGGATGTGTTAAATGATAACAAGTTGTACTACATATGTTTACTTTCATTGAGGGATGCATTGGTTACGAGTTGTAAAACAGATATTCTTTGTGATATGGTAATTTCTTACATTGAGGGATGCATTGGTTACGAGTTGTAAAACAGATATTCTTTGTGATATGGTAATTTCTTACATTGAGGGATGCATTGGTTACGAGTTGTAAAACAGATATTCTTTGTGATATGGTAATTTCTTACATTGAGGGATGCATTGGTTACGAGTTGTAAAACAGATATTCTTTGTGATATGGTAATTTCTTACATTGAGGGATGTGTTGATTCCGAGTTGTACTACAGAAGTTGGTCCCGTTTACATTACGCCAGTCCAACGCCTTTGGCAGGGGGCCAATGTCAGTGTACTCATAGCGTCTGAAATATGTCCTGAAAGTAAAATTCTACCTTTAATGATAGTAGTTTGCTGAAAGTCTTTGTCATGTGCTTGCACAAAATTTACAGATGCCACTAATTGATAACTCATATAAAAGGACAAAGTTTGGTTAATTTGCAAATTTGATTTTAGCACTGGTCTTGTCTGCACTTAATCACAGAAACACACATGAAAAATTATTCTTTTGATGGTCTTTTCTACACTTATTCTCACATAATGAATACTTTTAACAGTGTTTATTTTTGTTAAATTTATACATAATTACTTTATTTTCACTCTACGGAATGTGATCCTACCAAAACTGGGTTAGCAAATATATAGGAATATCAGCAATATGCAGAAAGTTTGTGGTTAGTGTGGACTGCCCTGATATCAACTCGTACCCTTACTTCTATTTGTGTTACCAGGTATTTGATTGTCATCTGGTAAGACTTCCGTTTTGCTCTCCACATGATCCAAATGTACAATGTAGGTTAACACCACATGTATATCAATGATATTAATTATTAGTAATTGTTATAATCGTATTATGTTCTACTGATAGTCTCAGCATATATTACCAATGAGTACCTAATTTGGATAAAAGATTTAAAGTTTATTTACAGAATAAAACAAACTGCCTCAACCAATCAAATTTCAGCAATCAGTTCAAATCAATTTCCTTGTGATCATTCTGGCAGTTTGCGATCAGACAGCAGACAGTTAGTACCTATTTCCATACGTCTGAGTTAGCAATACAGCAGACAGTTAGTACCTATTTCCAAACGTCTGAGTTAGCAATACAGCAGACAGTTAGTACCTATTTCCATACGTCTGAGTTAGCAATACAGCAGACAGTTAGTACCTATTTCCATACGTCTGAGTTAGCAATACAGCAGACAGTTAGTACCTATTTCCATACGTCTGAGCAGACAGTTAGCAATACAGCAGACAGTTAGTACCTATTTCCATACGTCTGAGTTAGCAATACAGCAGACAGTTAGTACCTATTTCCATACGTCTGAGTTAGCAATACAGCAGACAGTTAGTACCTATTTCCATACGTCTGAGTTAGCAATACAGCAGACAGTTAGTACCTATTTCCATACGTCTGAGTTAGCAATACAGCAGACAGTTAGTACCTATTTCCATACGTCTGAGTTAGCAATACAGCAGACAGTTAGTACCTATTTCCATACGTCTGAGTTAGCAATACAGCAGGCAGTTAGTACCTATTTCCATACGTCTGAGTTAGCAATACAGCAGACAGTTAGTACCTATTTCCATACGTCTGAGTTAGCAATACAGCAGACAGTTAGTACCTATTTCCATACGTCTGAGTTAGCAATTTGATTTCACAGTAATATATCTGTTTATGATTTATTGTGTATAAATATAACTGAAAAGTAGGGACTATTAGTACGTGTTAATACAACTTAGTGTATTTGTAATTGCTGCTACTGATTAATATTTTACCTGTATCTACATATATGTAATTTTATTGTAAGTGTCAATCAGTGTATTCCCTTCATTACTATTTGATAACGTCTGCGATAGTGTAATGGATAAGGTTGTGGTGCTGTAATTTGAGATGATTTTTAATTCTCATAGCCGAGGTTCGAATCAAGGAAGTTACTGATTTTCTTCTTGAATTTTTCATATATTGTAAGTTTCTGTTGAAAAAGATTGGTTTGTCCATCTCAGGTGTTCATCTCAGCGAGATTTATTGTGAAGCGATGAAGGATTATGTGATTAAGTCTTGTCTACCTTACCCAGGGCGAGTTTTGTTAAAACTGTTCTGATAACTGTTGACATAGGTCATGTTTATACACACTGTTTCTTGGTGTAACTTACAACAAATGTGTATGTAATCATATGTGAGATGTGAACCATTAATGTGATTGTATGAGTGAAATGATTATTATGTTGTCAATTGTATGATGCTGGTCAAAATGTTAATCATTCTCAATCTTCGGCTTCCAAATTCCTCTTATCAGAGCTGGAATCTGTCTCTAGCTCAAACATACATGGTTGTGTTGCACCACTATATGCTGTTTCATCCATCTCAAACTCAGAAGATCCATCGAACATCAGTAAATCTACAGAATCATCATTGCTAACGGAACGGAGAGAGGAGCTATCTTTAATATTTGCCATTTTCTTGTATAATTTGCGTGTTCCATTTGTTACGTCATCAATAGATGAGCACAACTTTTCTCAATGCGTGGCAGGCTTGATTAAGATTTCGGCGTACAGGTAAAAAGCTCTATTTTAACCCACCATAACATCGTAACTGCATGACCGATTTCCAGGCAATTTTCGATAAAATGATCATTCAGACACAGGTTCTACTTACTAACAAAAAAATGACACTAAAGTTACACTTTAGTTTGTTAAATGCGCATTGTTATCTGTGTTACTATTGAATGTTATGTTTTTCGTATATTGCAGGGAAATGCCTTTCGTCTGTACCTAAAATAAAGAAGAATCGAACTGAAAGACTGAAGCAGAAACGCTGTTGGTTTTTTTTTTTTTGCTGGTCACATGAATAAATGTAATTGTGTAGGGGTTATCGCCCTTCCGAACAATATCGGGAGCTATTAAAATGTTTATAAAACTGATTTTTCGTCTTCTATGAGTTGTCTGGGTGTATATCGTAGAGTAGTTTTGGTTTTATGGAGTAATTCAGCGAGTTTGTGGGTTATTTGGGGCGTTTTCGAGTAAATCTTTCCGCCCCATTGATAAAAAAAACATGATCATATTAATTTATAACCAAAGACATTATCCACAATTAAACCGAGTGTGTACTTTCATTCAGGTGCGTATATACTTGTATACATTACAGTTCTATCTAAGAAGTCTTTTGATTGATCAAATAGTCAGCATTGTCTCAAGTGACTTGTGTAGAATTTACAACATTTCTACATCCTGTTTGATCGGCTGTTAGTAATACATAATACCAAGTTTAAACTTTTACCTTACTGGCATAATCCCTTCTCTGAATTTAGGGTCCAGACATGCTGGTTTTCCATTGAAATCAACTCTAACGTTTGGTTTCATCTCATATTCGAAGACCTTCGCATGGACTGTCATTAGGATTGTTAACACGACTATTAAAACAACGCCCATCTTCGACTGATCCGGTTTTCTATTAAGGTTCCGCATATCAGTTTTACAATCACGAGACAATAATCACGAGACACTAGTAAACATCGCTTATAATGCTGAAAAAATTGCAAACAGATTGTCGCTTAAGGTATACATGAAAACATAATATACAACTTTATGCATCTATATTTTGTGATGATGGTATGTATTTAACTTTACAAATTAAAAAAAATAATACACATGTACGTGATGTCGAATAACGTACGATAATTGTTTTCTAACATAGGCCTCTAGATGTTGTATAACAAAAGGGCAATAACTCAATCTACCAAGTCTCGTCCATCTAGAAGTTTGACACTTTTGTGGTTATTTGTGGCCCTCTAGGGTAACCTGTGGTGTACTGTGGATAGGGATGGACCTCTAGGGTAACCTGTGGTACACTGTGGATAGGGATGGACCTCTAGGGTAACCTGTGGTGTACTGTTGATAGGGATGGACCTCACGGGTTACCTGTGGTACACTGTGGTTATGTGTGGACCTCTAGGGTAACCTGTGGTGTACTGTGGTTATGTGCTATTCTCAATATTTAACCAATAACAATCATGTTGTTTATTGAAAACTTAAGCATAATAACAAAGCCACAAGAATGAACAAACGAAAAATTTATACTTAATCTTCATAACCAATTTAATATTTCACAGTAACATTATTTTGTTGGCCAAAAAATAAAAGACTCGCCGAATCCACCGGCACTAGCCTCCACTGTTCCAGTATGTAATCAAGGTTGGTAACTCTATCGACCTAGAGCGAACCGATTTGTTTTAGGCAGATTTCAGGAAAAAACATTTGAGATATACGGCCTGAAATGATATGAATGCATAGATACATGTCCTGGCGTAAAATAAATGCCAGATTTCAGGAGACATCATATAAATGTTAAAACCACATGTCATTTACTCGATTCAACTTAATTGTAGAGTTTTTTTTTTGCTTAGTTATGCCATTAAAAAAAAAACTTCTGGTACATAATCTTCTTGAAGCTGCCTTTTTGGCCCGTGAAAACGGAAATTCGTCTTCCAACTTTCGAAATTTTCACACATTGATTGTTTCGTGAAAGAATGCCAATTTGTCTGTTCGCGAAGCAAAATCTTTTATAACACGTAAACCATTCCGATAGAAGAAATGGTGAGAGACGTCTCTGAAAGTAGCTGATGTAAAGGAGTATTCATTAGCGTTGTTTAAATCTCCTGCTGGTATATAAAATAAGCTCGTTCATTATGAATATGTTATAATAAATGAGAATGTTTCACAACCGTTTTTTTTTTGCTCTTACATATTTAGATATCAAAATTTGATAGCCCTCAAAGTTGTCCTGTTGGTCTGAAGATTTTTTTAATTCAAATTATTCAACAACCCAATATATACAACTTATAGATACATTGATGTATAGATAAAGAAACCAACAAAAACAAAACGAAAGCAATAAAAAACCGAAAACAACCACAAAGTTAATTGTAATTAGGTTGAGTGTAGAACTTTACGAGTTATTTCTCTTATATCAGGGAACTCGTGGCCTAGAATGAGAATAGGCAAAATATGAACAAAAGAAAATGTACATGTTGCCTCATGAAAAAGTATACAGAATAAGACCAGGTGTTTCGGAAGAGTCTTCTCCTTGGTCAACCAAAGTAGGAAATGTCACGTTCTCAAATGAAAACAAGTTATAACCAATGAAACTAACAGGCAAACTAACGAGCATCAAACACGCCACTTTTTGTCGCAGAAAGAAACGTAATATAACATTTCTCAGTGAGATCACCACGAGGATTGTAAAACTTCCCCATAATGTCATCAACCTGCATCTTTTGAAACCCTGTGCTACGGGTTTGTCAGTCAGCTGACGACTTCCTGTATGAAAATCGTGATGATGGGAACACACCCATGAAAAAAGCAAGAATACCAAAGAGCCAGAACTCGTGGTGTTATGCGGCACAAAGCTGTATATGATACATACATACCAGTATACCGGACAGAATGGTGGACATTTCAAAGTGGAGGATTTGTTGGATTTGACAAGAAAGAAAAAGTTATAAGCTTGTTGTTGGTTGTACTGATATATTATTATTTTTCGCGGGGTTTTGTTTCCCCTGTTTTTATGGGTACTCTTATATGAATTCTTATGTCAATGTCACGATTTTAATATGAGAACGGGGTAGAATCAACGAAACAAACAGAAGTACTAATTGGAAATTAAGAAACAATGCACAAGGAAATTATGACGACAAAACGTATCTGCTAGAACAAGAGGAAACACATTATAGACATGTACATAGGAAATTGTGCAAAAGGCAAGTGAATAGCACCTTTCCATGCAAAATTGTAGTTAGATACATTACAGCCAAACAACGCTTACAACTCCATCATACGGCTGTTTCGTCCTTCCAGAACTGGTCAGTGATGCTACATCACACAGCTGTTTCGTCCTTCTAGAACTAGTCAGTGATGATACATCATACAGCTGTTTCGTCCTTCTAGAACTAGTCAGTGATGATACATCATACGGCTGTTTCGTCCTTCCAGAACTGGTCAGTGATGCTACATCACACAGCTGTTTCGTCCTTCTAGAACTAGTCAGTGATGATACATCATACAGCTGTTTCGTCCTTCTAGAACTAGTCAGTGATGATACATCATACAGCTGTTTCGTTCTTCCAGAACTGGTCAGTGATGCTACATCACACAGCTGTTTCGTCCTTCTAGGGCTCGTCAGTGATGATACATCATACAGCTGTTTCGTTCTTCCAGAACTGGTCAGTGATGCTACATCACACAGCTGTTTCGTCCTTCTAGAACTAGTCAGTGATGATACATCATACAGCTGTTTCGTTCTTCCAGAACTGGTCAGTGATGCTACATCACACAGCTGTTTCGTCCTTCTAGGGCTCGTCAGTGATGCAAAGGGCCTAAATTTTAAAGCCTCGGAGACGACTGAGGTAAAATCCAAAGTGATCGGGGAAAATGTGAAAATCTAGATGGAGAGAATGAGAGAATAAAAATGTAGATGGAGAGAATGAGAGAATAAAAATCTAGATGGGGAGAATGAGAGAATAAAAATCTAGATGGGGAGAATGAGAGAATAAAATTCTAGATGGGGAAAATGAGAGAATAAAAATCTAGATGGGGAGAATGAGAGAATGAAATTCTAGATGGGGAGAATGAAAGAATAAAAATCTAGATGGGGAGAATGAGAGAATGAAATTCTAGATGGGGAGAAAGAGAGAAAGAAATTCTAGATGGGGAGAATGAGAGAATAAAATTCTAGATGGGGAGAATGAGAGAATAAAAATCTAGATGGGGAGAATGAGAGAATAAAAATAAAAATCTAGATGGGGAGAATGAGAGAATGAAATTCTAGATGGGGAGAATGAGAGAAAGAAATTCTAGATGGGGAGAATGAGAGAATAAAATTCTGGGGAGAATGAGAGAATAAAAATCTAGATGGGGAGAATAAGAGAATAAAATTCTAGATGGGGAGAATGAGAGAATAAAATTCTAGATGGGGAAAATGAGAGAATAACAATCTAGAGAATGAGAGAATAAAAATGAGAGAATAAAATTCTAGATGGGGAGAAGAGAATAAAAATCTAGAGAGAATAAAATTCTAGATGGGGAGAATGAGAGAATAAAAATCTAGATGGGGAGAATGAGAGAATAAAATTCTAGATGGGGAGAATGAGAGAATAAAAATCTAGATGGGGAGAATGAGAGAATAAAAATCTAGATGGGGAGAATGAGAGAATAAAATTCTAGATGGGGAAAGAATAAAAATCTAGATGGGGAGAATGAGAGAGAAATTCTAGATGGGGAGAATGAAAGAATAAAAATTCTAGATGGGGAGAATGAGAGAATAAAATTCTAGATGGGGAGAATGAGAGAAAAAAATCTAGATGGGGAGAAAAATTCTAGATGAGGAGAATGAGAGAATAAAAATCTAGATGGGGAGAATGAGAGAATAAAAATCTAGATGGGGAGAATAAGAGAATAAAAATCTAGATGGGGAGAATGAAAGAATAAAATTCTAGATGGGGAGAATGAAAGAATAAAAATCTAGATGGGGAGAATGAAAGAATAAAAATCTAGATGGGGAGAATGAGAGAATAAGGAGAGCATCTGAACGCTATATAATCTAAACTTGTGAGGTAACTCACAGATATCTGCGTATTCAAGAGAAGTGATGGAAATATTAACAAAGTCTTACATCGAACTTAAAAATGACGAAACTATTGCAAAATACGATAAAAAAAAAAAAAAAAAACAAAAAAACGAACAAAAAATAAAAAACCATAGAGAATCCAGAATCCTAAAAAGTACAGAGAGATGAAGACCAGGTGTTCTCTAAGGGTGAGATCCTTATGTTTCATCGACGAAAACCGTCATGTAAATATTGATCAGTCCAAGTAAATAATGTCACGCTCCCCAAATGAGAGCAACGGCGGAATGGTACTTAATTGCACAAAGAAGTACTATTTCAAACATTTTCTGATGAGGTCATTATGAGACTAGATAAAACCTATCCCATAGTCTTCATCAACCCATTTCACTGTAACTATCAAAGGAAACACAATCGATAGAACACGTCCACGTCGATGACACGTTTTGTTGACCTTTTTAACCTGGCAGGTTCAAAGGTCTACCTTTCTAACAGACGTTTGTTTCACTGCCATTGAAATAGAGACTGAAACTGACAATTTTTGTCCGGCTGTCTTTGTAGTTTTTCCCCAATGTCAATATCAAATTAAATTAATCTGTCATTCCCACTCTTGGGTACAACAAACTCACTACGACGGAGCATTACCTGACTACATTCTATTAGATTTGATTTTCTAAAAGACTACAAAGGGATCCCTTTTTAATTCAGTTTTTTTTGAGGAAATATAGGTAGGAATGGCTATTTAGACATTTTCCAGTCACTAACAGGCATCTCAATAGCTATGCCGAAATCCCAAAATCTACATTTGTGATGGTTTACAGTATCCATAACCTAACAGAATGTCTTGTAGTGGTGTTACGTCTCGTACGTTGTGGAAAAACATCTAGGTGTCCACTTTTCCGACAACATCCGCCATCTTTTTTCTTTTACGTCGCAGATGATTGATTGACCGTACCCGGTCTCGGCCCAGCCCCAAAACCCAGTCCAGGATTAGAATAGATAAATTATACCTCAAGAACGCAAATAATACATTTTGTACTTTGAATGAAATATTTACAATTTACCCCCACCCCCCGCATGAAAAATGCAATACGAAATATGCGATATGAACTGGGACGTCTTTGCAAACAAATAAGAAAATGTAATTGATTCATTCAAAGTTTCAGATTAAAAAAAAACATTATTAAAATGGATTTTTAAAGAAAGTTGAACTTAACTTGGTTTTTCGTTCTTGAGATATGGATTATTTTGGCTAGGAAATAGGCACGAGCGCAAGTTGACCAAGAACACGCACGGTTTGAATTGCCTGATTCGTGGCTTCACTGAAGTGTATTTTAGAAACATTTTCTTCAGGTTGTCAATGTTAATAGAATAAAAGGTTTTACTACACAACTAGACGATTAGAGCGTGATGTTTCGATGACTACACGGTCACCTTCATCAGACAAATGACCAATGTGAAAGCGTACTAGCACTGACGTACGTACTGTATACTAACACTGACATACGTAGTGAACGAGATTCACACGGTCACCTTCATCAGACAAATGACTAATGTGAAGCGTACTAGCACTGACGTACGTAGTGTAAGAGATCTACACGATCACCTTCATCAGACAAATGACCAGTGTGGAGCGTACTGGCACTGACGCACGTACTGAGCGAGATCTACACGGTCACCTTCATCAGACAAATGACCAATGTGAAGCGTACTGGCACTGACGTACGTACTGTATACTAACACTGACATACGTAGTGAACGAGATTCACACGGTCACCTTCATCAGACAAATGACCAATGTGAAGCGTACTAGCACTGACGTACGTAGTGTAAGAGATCTACACGGTCACCTTCATCAGACAAATGACCAGTGTGGAGCGTACTGGCACTGACGCACGTACTGTGCGAGATCTACACGGTCACCTTCATCAGACAAATGACCAGTGTGGAGCGTACTGGCACTGACGCACGTACTGTGCGAGATCTACACGGTCACCTTCATCAGACAGATGACCAGTGTGGAGCGTACTGGCACTGACGCACGTACTGTGCGAGATCTACACGGTCACCTTCATCAGACAAATGACCAATGTGGAGCGTGCTAGCACTTACGTACGTAGTGTAGGAAATACTATTAAACCCACCATCTTTTAAAACGAAAATCATATGATGAGATGGTAAACAGATCATAAATAAGTACAAAAGGTGGTTACGATGTACTGTAGTCGATTCAGCTTCAATGTTTTTTTTTAAACTTGGCCATGGACGTGCGAGAAAAAAGATTTAGTGATGGGAGGAATATGTGTTATTAACTATAAAACTGACTTTGACGCATTGAAAAGCCAGAAAGCACAACTCACCGCTAAGCTTACCAACCGGCTATCGAATGACACTCCAGAAGACATGAACAACCAAATGGAGCACACAGGGGAAAGAGCGGACAACAAGACCAAAGAACGCCATTTACCGAATTTGAAAATTCTGATAGAAAACATCTACAAATAACAATTCAATATTAGATGTGAATTGGAATGAAACCATGCTAAGCAAGTTGATAATTAACATATTTAACAAACAGCTTACAGATAGTGACAAAACACTACTAAAGGTTTCATTTATGCCATCGTTTCAGAGTAAGGTTCATGAACAAAGGTCACAAATGACAATTGACTTAAGATTTGCGAAATTACCAGCAAGCATCATATCAAAGGAGGAACGAACGCATTGCACTTTAACAATTGAGCAATGATAGATCTGTCATGGTTTTACCAGCAGACAAGGGGAAAGCAACCGTCATCATGATGAATATGAGAACAAAGTTATGCTCAAAGACAATAAAACGTTTGAAAACACACGAGAACAACCAAAAGTTCAAAAAGTACCTGATAGCTATTTTTTCAAAACTAGAACAAGAAAATATGGTTCACAATACAGACTGATGAATTCCACTGCAGAGAACACAGCTAGAATGTAGTACACATGCAAGACACGCAAAGATCCATTACGGCATGTAGTGGACTATACTGGCCTTATTTGATACTACCATATCTTCTAGGACCCCTGGAAATCAACACATCATATCAAAAGCTGACCTAGCAAAATTATGTCTACGGTACTAATCCATAACTATCAAGAGGTGATTTCGCACGATGAACCAACACTTCCGCTGACAAAGCACTTGGTATCATTTGGAGCCATGTCATCATGGATTCACTAGAATTTGTCCTTCAGCAACATACTTTGTTTTCCAAGATACTATCTATCAGTAAAGGTTTGGCAGAGATATAGGCAGCCTTGTGTCCCCGATTGTGCCCAACGTATTTATTAACGTGGTACGAGCGTCGGTCAGTGATCCGGGAAACAAAGACTGATGAGATTGATTACAAAATAAAATGTTTATTTAAAATGGAAAATAATGAAGAATTGTATACAACAATCAAAACAAATCACTCTCACTATTTCACACACTTCCCCACACAATAACTACAGTTCATGTAAAGTAGCTTTGCCACGTTAGTAACTCCAGTAGAGACCAACCACCGACACAAACAACAAACATGAAGGGATTCCTAGCCGTCATGTAGCACCCAGTCACTAGAATACGTCCCAGACGCTCAATCCAGTGCAGCAAGCAACACCATGCTTGGCAAAACAAAGTAGGCTGTATCACCTCAGCCAACTCAGCCAGAACTCTTGCCTGGGAACACCACAAACCTCGGCCTCCAGTGTAACATGTATGAGGCAGGGATGAACGACATCCTCTCAAGACGAAACACGCAGCCTGTGCCACCACTGCGATATCCGTTGCTGACAAGAAATCACGTGTAGTTTGATCATGTCAGGGTATCCATGTCAGGGCCTTTCAGCTGGTTTTGGTCGTCAAGAAGTAGATGCTGGTTATTTTGGTCAATAATGGTTCAAAATCCCAATATACAAAGATATCGCGTTTGTGAATACCAACAATGGCCGTTCAAATGCTAAAGTCCATCACGTGTCCCCCAAATACCTGTGACGTATATCCGGACAACGGTACTCAACTCTTAAGGTTACTTACCTCGTTCAATAAAATGAAGAACCACCATACAAAGTATATGCATGCTTACGTGACAGTATTCATGGTGTGCTTGGAGAAGAATGCTAGCCGAGCCCGTGGAAACGATATATTGATAACAAATTGGAAACAGCCAGGAAAGGGACACAGAGGGATTTGACTACGGATATCAACACCGTAGATACCATCAACATCTTCAAGGCACCTGTGAGGAAGAAATTGTTGGCACTTTGCCATTCCTTGACACCTTCTAATGAAGAAATATGGCGGTAATTCAAAGTATTGACGCAACACACCAATGTCTCAACTTCTGAATGCATCACACCTTACACAAGAAGCTGGGCATTGAATAAACTGCTCAACAGTTGTGAAACGATTGTCACAGAAGAACAACACGAGCAGCAAGAAAAAAATATCAGCTATAACGTCATGGGAACATTTGACTACCCTGACTGGACAATCCATCAAGTTAAAAACGAAAATGTTGCAAAGAAAAGACGAAGAGACGAGATAACAAGGAAAAGAACAAAATGAAAAGATAAACAGTCATCCTTAACATTAAGAGGAAACCCTTCTGAGGATTTACCGCGGTCGTGGTATTGCAGCAGCTCTGATTCCGCACAAGACTCCCCTTTCTAAGACTAATACAATCAAAGAGAAGGTCACAGAATGCATATTCAAAATCGAATGCAAGAACTGCGACGCATCTATACCGGTAAACGGGGTCGAGTCATAAGAAAGACGCGGAGTCCCAAGAGAAAAAAAAAACACCAGATCACAGCGAAAGTATTCACAGTCCCAGATCAATAAATCGGCACTTACAGATCATTACACACTGCAAAAACATATCACCGTCTGGGAAAATTTCACAATAGTCGACATTTATGACCAAGTACTAAATAAAGCGTAGTCGAATCTATTAGAGTGCATTTTCTATTATCTTGTGTATTTTTTCTCTTTCCCATATCTCGTCATGCTAGTTTCGACAATACATAATATTATGGCACAGCCGAAAGAAGTTGGTCGAAGCCTTACCGTCTCGCACACTACGTAAGTCAGTGCTGGCCAATTGTCTGATGAAGGTGACAGTGTAGTCATCGAAATGTCACACTCAACCCGTCCACTGGTTGTGTTATAAGACCTTTTGTTGTATTCACTGTAGTTCATTTGTATGTTAAATTTGTTTTACATTTTGCAAAATTTTTACAAACAAGAAACGTAAAAAATACCAACATTGCAACATAATCATAATTCAAACTCGAATTCCATAAATCTAGTGCAAACAATGAGCAAAAACCAAAAAAACAGGAGACTCCTGTAAAGCACAATTACACCAGATGTTCCGGAAGAGTAAGCGTCTTCTTCTTCATCGACGACACCCGCCATATAAGCTTGATCAATCCTAGTAAGTTATGTTTCGTTCTTAATTAAGAACCAAGTATACAACAACCAACCGGAACCAACAGTCGAACTAATGAGTATCAAATACGTCCAACTTCTTGTCGCACAATGAGATCAGTATGGTGACCATGGAGCTTCCCCATACATTTCATCAACCTGCATCTTTTGAACCCTTATGTTATGAGTTTGTCAGTCAGTTGACGACGTCTTGCACGAAAATTGTGATAATGGGAACAGACTCTTGCATATAAATACCATACGTTGGAGATGCAGGGATGCTGCTATCCGGAAATGGAAAATTCACAATAGGGAAATTGAAATCATCATGTTTATCGTGCAGTTGATGGAAAGCTCTCCAGTCTGCTTTCGTTGTAGGAAAGGATCGAGATAAGCAGTTGATGTAGAAGAGTCTGTCGTATCCAGATTTCCAGTTCTGGTGTATATATACGATGGACCTAGTCAATTAATATTTTTGTTATTTAAAAACAAGACATCATCAATATATCTGAAGTTGAAATTAAACGCCTTTGCATGATCTTTGGGACTGGTTTTGATAAGCTTTTCAACAAATCCGGCCTCGTATGAAAGCACAAACAAGTTAGCCAACAGAGGGGAACACTTCCACAAACACATATTTCGTTTTCCAATTTCTTATATTCGTACACAAATTTATCTTTAGGTATCTCCTCTTTATCTTTATCATGATCGAGGATGGGAAATCTAGATTAATGAATCAAGATTGTGTAACATGTGTCCAGACACTGCTTTGTAGACAGAAAAACCTGATTACATCTTTATCTTGTTAGCTGAAAGGTTGAAAGACCGCAACTTGTTGTGGACGTTGAACCCGTGAAATAAATAAAATAAGTAAATAAATACATACAGTGATATATTACATTTATTTTTTTTGTATATATTGGAATTTATTGTTATAATTGATCTGACTAAAAAGATCATTTTTGTTTATGTAACTGGTATGAATAAAACTTCCACAATCACATTTCCAAAACAAATGTACAATACACATAAAGTTTCACTTTCAGAGTTACAGAGATTACGGACAGGACTATCTACTAGTTATCACTTCTATATATATAGCAAGTCATCATCATTAAAATCAGGAAGTTCTCCAATCCGTTTCTTTACCCTAATTAAGAGAGGTTTCTTGCTGCCTAACAATGTCCCGAAAACGACTTTTGCACACTTAGTTTTTTAAGTAAAGCAATGTTAACAGCAAGAACAGGGCGGATCACCTCATGCTCCTTGATAATTATCTTTTGTAAACTCCTGAAACCATTCAATTAAATTTCAGAAAATCATACTAATGTTGCTTTATGTTTGTAAATTCGTCATTAGAAAACATTAGGTTGGTATTGTAGTTCTTATTAAATTCACCGACGTTATATAAAGCGTCACTGAACTCCGGTAAAAAACTACCAATCGTTTTCCTTTTATTGCGATATTTATAGGTGTTTGTTTCAAATTTGCATCTTGAATACATCAATTAAAATGAAAATTCATTTTCATGAAACATTTAAAGTATGATTAAATTACCAAAAATATCGTACATCTTAATAATGTAGTTGTAATGCAGTTTAATGACGTTAAAGCTTTCATGCCAAATCGGGACCTTTCGACTGTTTACGTGTACGAGACGATGCATTTCTCGTTCACGGTAAGTGACGAAATTTCCCGAACTTTTAAACCAGAAATCAGGTTGACCAGAGAACAGACATGTTGTTACCTTCCAACGACTTTTGGATTTTGGCAATGTCGTCTCAAACTACCAACGCATCAGTTTGTTTAAAATTATTTCAAATTTTTCTTGGGATTTTAATTCCACATGAGAATTTGAAAAATATTTCGTCGGTTAAAATACTTTTTTATTCAATCAACGATTCTCATTTCGTGCTGTGGCGAGGGTATTGTAAGTAATGAAATTCCAGGGACATTTCCGTTAAAACGGATAACAGGTGCAGTTTGTTAGTTATAATTACCACACACAAAACCTTAAAACGCCCGCTTCGCCAACTGAAATCAGTGTTTGATGTTTGAAGAGATGACATCTAATTATAAACACAGGCTAATTAGCAACTGACATTGTCAACTGAATTGTTACGGGTTACAGATAGACAACCACTTGGCACGCCACGTGTCACACGAGTTGTTCTAATGAGTGTACAGTCGGCTCAGACCTCTTATAGATGACTGTGATTAAGCCAGTTCCCTAGTGTCTGGACCTAAAAAGACATGTCAATACTCTAATTGGAAATACGAGTCACTTGAGTTGTGAAATATCGGTGTATTATAATTTTTCACTTTCGCCGATGCAATTTTAAAATCGCTGAAAATAATTTAACTGGTGGTAATCATGGAGTCAATTACCCTTAATAAGTGGTCTTAGGGACTGCCAAAACTGGTTGTAATACGGAATAGTGGGGTGGTCTTATTACGGTGGGGACCAGTAAAAATATATAAACAGAAAATAATGGCACTGAAAAAGGTGCACGTGGGGTAGTCATAATTTTGAGGAGGTCGTTAGGTGAGGTTTCACTGCATGATGTGTTAACGCACACCTTGTAAAATATGTAGTCACCCCTGACTATTATAGGTGAGGTTTCACTGCATAATACGTTAAGCACACCATGTAAAATATGTAGTTACCCCTGACTATCATCACGGTCTTAGATATACATATACAAAGCGACCTCGTGCAACTTCAATAGCTCCACCACGTACGGTTATTTTTAACCAGTTCCTAATCACAGGAAATATCCCGGATGTATTGAAAAAGGCCCAGATATACAAGAACAGGGACAAGTGAGGAAATGCAGTCCTGTGTACCTAGCATCAATTGTATGGGAGACAATAAAGATCCTGGCGAGGGATCATATTACTTTATATGGGAAAGAATGAACTGTCCACGGATCAGTGGACAGAAGCAAATGACAGGTGTCTAACAGTAGACTGTATAAATTTGGAATACAGAAAGGTTAACCAAGCTTAAATCCTACAAAGTTTTAGATGCATTCCTATATAAACAGTTTCCTTGAACAAAGTTAACAGCAGGTGTTAATTACTAGAGAATATTCAGAATGGTCAACTGTGATGTTTGCAATCCCACAAGGGTCAGTGATAGGACCCATTCTCTTCGTGATGTTCGTAAATGTTCTACCTGATCTGGTTAAGTCGTACATGTTCCTATTCTATTAAAATAAGTTCTTAAGGAAGGAGGAAGACAACACACTATATCAATAACTGCTCCCCAATACGGAATACGCAAAGGATGTAGGCATGCTGGTTGATTCCAATCTGACCTTTCAATACCACATTTGTGAGAACGTCAACTAAGTAAACTCCATGTTTGTAATGCTTAGGAGAACGTTTGACTTTATGGATGGAAACTAATCCATGTAATTATACAAAACATTAGTGCGCACTCATTTTGCCAGCTCTGTCTGATTGCCCTGTAGAAACAAATATCACGAAAACACAAACATGGAAACATAATTCAAACTCCAATTCCATAAATATGGGTCAAGATATGAACAATGGAAATATTTGTAAAATCACAAGGAGGATAAGACCAGGTGTTCTGGAAGAATACGCGTCTTCTGCTTTATAGAACTAAGGACATTGAAAAGATGGATGGATTTCAGAGAAGGGCTATTTACCAAATTTCAACATGGCGGATCTCACATATGATGACGGACTGAGGAAGTTAGGGTTACCCACACTAGTTTACCGCCGCTTGAGAGGGGATATGATTGAAACATGTAAGATTGTAAATGGTGTATACGACGACATAGACACTAGTGTTATCTTCTGATCTTGGAAGAGTGTCAGAGCCAGAAACAATCCCAGATGAAACTCCAAGAAAAAAATCTAATACGCATGTCCAGGTCATCCCACATCAACAGATGCTCAATGGGAGACATGTCGGTGCTATATGGGGCCATTCCAGAGTCTGAACATTGTTTGCAGTGAGAAAATCACGATGGTCGAGCATTGTCTTCTGGAAAATTAGGTTATGACGTCTGAAAAGTTGAAGGACATGTGTTTGGAGGATCTGGTCTCTGCGTCGAACGGCATTGAGGATTGGATCCAGGACCACTAAGGGGTATTTTACTCCATGGGAGATGCCTCCCCAAAACATTACGGAGTAGATTGTCGAGAATGAAGATAATTCTTAGTGTAATAACTCGCCAAATATTCCATTAATTCCTTACAGCTAAGTTGTACTGCGGATGGAGGGGGGCTTTGTGCGTTTCTTTTTTTTTGTTGAGTATTTATCAGCACTGCGATACAGGTACAGGAACAAAGTATTAATCACTCTATTTTCATTTCTAATTTTTCAGGAAACATTGAAATAAATGACCTGATATATATGTTTGAAACAGTGACGAGTTCAACTGAATAGCAAACTTGTACCTGGTCAGAGGATGGCGCTAAGAAATAATTCAGCTTGTGACAAACAGGTAGTAATGGAGAGAATAAGATAAACAAGGTCTGGATTTATGAAATACAAGTTCTTCAGATCAGAGAGAAACCGTTTACTGACATAGTTCCATCTTCCGCCATTTCATCAAAATATGTTTCGTATTTCATTAATTTAGTTGTAACGATTTAAGACTTCAGTTCTCAAAAAAGAATAACGTCTTTAAGCGAAAAGTTGTTTGACAATTTATACTAATCATTAATGACGACAAAATTTATTTTTACCCACGTAAAAAGGTTGCTAAAGGCGGATGTCCGACACTTAAAACGTATCCAGATATTTGCTATGAGAGAAAGTCATCTGAACGCAATCAATTCTAGGTGAGCAGAACGTTTTTATCAGATGGTGAACTAATTAAATAACAGATTTACAATTTCAGACACGTCGGGTGACGTAAAGACCTGAGGAGGCCATAATTAAAATCTGACAGAAACACCAGGTTCATTTTTTTAAATAACCACTCTCTAATTGAAACTGAGAAAGGGGACTACACAGCCACAACTCTGTACAACCCTCCGAGCAAATCGAAATTAAGGACAGTCCCATGCTATTGGGTGAGACAGAAATTCAAATATTTACCTGTGATAAGGAGAATCTGTGCTGGACCTAGTGAGGGAAGGAGATGTCATTCTCAGTTACTATAGACAATCAGACCACCGTTAAGAATGCCGAACCTCTGCTAGTAAGTAGGGGTTAATACAGACATTTTGTCGAATGGTTCCTATGTCAGTACACATAAGCTAAACATAAGAGCTAATACGATAGCGTCATATCCATATGATTAAATGTTTTAAAACAGGAAATGATGATAATATTAATGATAAAAAGAACCTAAAAATTCCACCACAATTCCTGTAGCATGATATCTGAATCCAGACGTACATGCCACAACGTACCGTTGTGAGCCAGCATTTTGTAACTCAGTCGTTGGCATAGAGAAACATAACTCCGTAACTTGAAGAGATTAAAAAACAGGGAATAATTTAGGTATGAAAATGAAAATACAGAATATATCATAGAACATAATACATAAAGCGCCGACTATTTTATCATCTGTCATTTATAACAAAAGCAAATGTATCATTGCCATTCACCCACCCCCTCCCCCTATTGCTCCAGTATTGGGTTTTTTTTAAAAGATACATCTTGTATTTTTTCTGAAAATTTGTCAGATATGCCGACTGGTCTAATTTGATATAGAAAGACTAGTCACCTGATAAAAAAATACCATCGGTTGATAAATTTGAACATATTTCGTATAAGATAGAGTTTCATATAAATATGACTTCGCTTGTTAGACCTAAATAGGTATACACAATACATGTCTATTTCATTGAATTTGTCAACATGAAATTGCCTGCAGACACGTTTATCACTGTAAAGGGACGCCAGGTTTTATAGAATTCTAAGCTTTCTAAGCAAATATCAGATTCCGTGGTAATCATATGTATTAAATTGATGAATATTGGCACGAATATCTCTAATACAATTCATAGATAAGACCAGATATACGGAATGGGTAGATGCCAACGGCAAGAAACCATTTCATCTAATTAGTGGAAAAAGGCCGGTCTACATAATACCGTTATAGAAATTGATAGAGCCTATTGACACACAAGGGTGTAACGATCGCATGGATGTTCCAGATGTATGACAGGACAATCGATGATGTCAACGTTTGTGTTTCACGTCTTTATCATCTTCATCGTCATCACCATCATATTTTCTTCTTCTTCTTCTTCACCAGCATGAGTTAGATATAAATGAAGATGAGTCGATTGGTTTTCATTCTTGTTGATGCTTATAAGTCAACGTCCTCACAAAAGCCAAGGATATATAGAGACCGTATCGACAGATGGGGTGGCTTTGTGGCTTAGTGACACGTTTTCGTTTCTGTGTTTCATCTTATCGCTAAGCATTGTCTCAGTGACGATCTTTTAAATCTTGACTTAAAAAGAAAACCTCAGAGGTCAACGACATTGTCAAATGAGTAACGGAACGAAAATGTTATTTCTGTATATCTCTGGCTTAAATATGTTTTATATGTTTAAGTAGAAGAGAAGAAAAAACACGGAGAATCCAAATTTAGTCAAACTGTTCCTTTTTTCAAATATAGCCGGATTTCTTGCATGAGGGACATCCAATCTATAAATTGGCATTATATGAGTATCTTGATTTTTTGGCTCGTAAGTTAACCTAATTGATTATCCGACAACACCGCCCGCATGTTCTGCGATATCATCAAAAGGCAAGACTTTCCCTGCTGCAGTTATTGAGTACAGTAAAAGTCAACCTCAATAAATATTTCTCATTACACCGCTGTTACCTAGAAACTGATTTTTCCTGATTCCGTTTCCATTTAAAAGTTTCTGATCAAATTCAAAATATTTCGCAATTCAATGAATGTTGGTGTAGAGATGTAATGTCAGATTTATATAGTCATCCTACAGAGCAAAGCTTTATGGTTATTGAAACAGAGGGTCGGACTGAGAAAAGACATAAATAAGACAAACAAGAGTGAAATCAAGCCGCGATGGTTGCAGTGTTCTTCTTTTGCATAACTATGTTGTTGGGGCGTGCAGCTCCGTTATACACAAGTTATACACAACATTGCTCTTCTGGTATCAGAATATTTTCACGGTCATTGAAATGAAGAAAGTGTATATTCTTGTTTCTGTGAATAAAATCGTTACTTGTCATATTCAAGTGAAAGTTTGCCCCACAACATTTGCGGTACATTCAAATAAGGGACATAATTCTGATGTCGGTCACCAAGCCGCTCGATCTCTTTATACACTTTTCCCGATGGATTACAGTTTCCGATATGAGGACCACGATTATCCTTGGTAACACATATGGGAAGGGAGGCAACTCTTTTGATTTATTTCCTAGTGTTTGGAAGAGCAACGCTCGGACATCTGTGGCGCCCGACAGCTGTGCTCTTACGTGTGTCGTTGGTTCTGGTATGATATTATGGTGCAAATTACATTACGTCAACGATTGACCTACGTGACCACGAACCTGAATGACTTTGGTTACTGAAGCATGAGACGCTTCCCGCGAAAAAAAAAAAACAGTGATTAAATCCACTTATCATGGAATATTGGGAGTAGTCGTTTCATTGGCAATGGTGGGGTTTCCTGCTATGTTTTTTTACACTCAGAAGTTAGAGAGATTCCAATAGAGTGAAGGCAAAATGCGTGAACCACCAAAATACAAAATTGTTTTTTTAGCAATAGCTTTGTGAGGAATTTTACTTATGCTCATTTCCCCCAGAGGTCGGCCTAAAGATTTTTTTTCACTCTTCGAAACCGCTAACTTATATATTGCTTTGTGCCATCAAACTTGGTTCCCTTAGCTTTACATTTAATCTAATCGATGACGCACTTACCTAATTCACTAATTACTAAATTACTCAAAGTACGACGATTGTCACAACAGATTAAAAATGATTTATTATTATTTCAAAATAGGAAAGTTCAAACCATAAACTAAATACCAAAATACTAAAGCAGTAAGTGTTACATTTTGGATGAACATTCATTTTTGTGGTTATCAGGGAACAAGGCGGCCATTTGGAAAATTGACATTTTCGTTTTTGTTGGATTTCAGTGTAGGTGACAATACTGATTAAACCAAATGTAAACATTTCATTTCAGTTCACTTTACAATACGTGATTCAAACACAGATTTTCCCCGTGGATTGTTTTTCCTTATGACAATATATAGTAATATTGACAATCAATTTTGAGTACTTGGCAATTTATTTTATACTGTTTGAAGCATGTTCTTTTTCAGAATCGATCACATTTTTATCTCCTGTTCCCAATATATTGCAAACTGTGACTTCTTGCTTTGGACAAATGATATCTAATATGTTATTACCAGCATGTTCATGTTTAGTGTTCTTAAAAAGTGAAGAAATGATATTGAAGCATTTTCACGAAGAACAAACATTTTTTTATCATTCTTGGCACAAAAAGGGCAATATATATTCTTCTGAATGTACATGTTTGGACATAAATGCCTATTTATAAACATACGACCACAGAGGCTACCAATAGCACATACAAGCTGTTGTATTTGCTTCTTAAGCCATTTCCCTACATTTTTTTACATATCAAATATCCTTCCAGTTATCATTAGCAGTCTGTCTTCGGATGCCATTATTTTGTTATTTCTACCAAGTGAATGAACGTCGTCCATAAGTGATAGGTCACACTCCGTACAATGTTTTGTCATGGAAGTCCAAACATGCACTTCTCATTTTGGAACAATGATATTTTAAAATGATCGATGATGTTGATGACTGATCTCTGATTTCATTTATTTAGCGAGTTGTAGCCAATCATATGAGGAAATGACATTATTTGACAAGTTTGTTGTATGAAAAGAAAGCTAAGAAATGTGGTTCATTAGAGAAAAAAAGATGAAACAACAAAGCTTACCCTTCAGAAAAGATGCACACATTGACACCATTCTCTTCCATTCAGCCCTACGGCTTACTAGTTAAATAATATGCACTTGTCAACCTGTTGGGTGCGCGACACTGAAGTTCAAAGTTGAAAATTATCTTATCGATATTGCATTGCACATGCCTGACCCATGTGAGAGGTCACCATATAAAAAAGACATAACCAAGCCTAGACACACGCTTTTTTGTCAGTCAGGGTGCGTGACAGACATTAAGCCAGAAGGGAAGGATATCTTGCGGGTCTCGCGTCCGCGATTTGCATTTGCTTGGTAAAGTTTCAGCCATTTGAACTTATTTTTTATTGATTCCTTTCCTTCGCTCCGCGAATTTCATTTGTTTACATTTGGTTATCAGCTGTACGGTTATGCGTCGTAAGCAGGCTCGCGGTAAACGGTTGCCTTTGTCGGTGACTTTCGATAATTCTGACGATGACCTCTCTCTCTATCCCGGAGAGACGGAGGCAGAGGGGTGTGATGATTTCTTTCCCGGACCCCTTCCCGATTTGAGTTCGGGTCTAAGCGACTCTGTCGCTTGTGCAAGTGATAAGGACTCTGCACAGCCGCAGTCACCGAACGTTGTTCGGAATGACAAATATGGCGGCGTCGGAGGCGATGCCCCGACTGTTCCTTTGCCCCGTGGGGGTAAGAAACGTCCCGTCTGCACTGAGGCTGCCGCTGGTAGCGAGTTTCAACTCATGGTGAAACGTATGAGGGCTCTGGAGGAGCAGTTAGCAGACGTTAAGCGGGACCGGGCGAGTTCCCGTACAGGAAACCAAACGGCTGGTGGGTATGGCAATGATTATGTTGTTGACAGTTTTGACTCAGATTTTTTTAGTATGACGGACCCGTTGGGTCTTCAAGATACAGAACAATCTTCCATTGAGTTAGATGATATATATTCTGATATTTTACCCACAGAGGAAGGTCATATGGAGGACTTGTTCGCCATCCCTGACTATGTATATGGTGATGTAAAGTTGGGCCCTAGTGTTCACGAGGGACTTGCCAAACTTGTAAATACTGCTTGTAGGAAAACGTCGGACGTTTCTAAAATGGCAGAAAAATACCCTGTACCGGCAAATTGTGCCGATATGACCGTCCCACGATGTAACCCTGAGATTTGGGGTAAACTTGGTAAGCCTTTACAGGCAAGAGATTTTCAACTTAAAGAGGCCCAGAAGTCGGTGTCTGACGGTATGGTACCTGTGATGAGGCTGACTGAGGCTCTAATGAGTCATCCAGACTTTCGAGAGAAGTTCAGGCCTCTGTGTATTGATGCTCTGTCCATGCTAGGGAATGCAGTATATACATTGTGAAACGTAGGTTTCTTATGAGACAAGCCCTCCCGCCATCATATCATGCCTTATGTGGGAAAGACATGCCAATAACTTCAAATCTATTTGGGGATGATCTTGCAAGGAAGGTGAGAGACATTTCTGAGGCTAATAAGGCTTTCAATGTTTTGTCTTCACGAAAACAGGTACAGCGAGGAGGTTGGAGTGGCGGCCAGAGAGGGCGAGGGGGCTATAGCCAGTACAGAGGCTCAGCAAGGCCTTTTTTACGGTCGGGCCAGCGGGGCCGGGGACAACGGCGACCCGCATACATGCATCAAAGTCAAAGCCAGAGCCAGACACAGAAAAAAGAATAGCCCCTAAGGTGAGTGTTCCATCTGGTAGAATCGGAGAGCGTTTAGAATTTTGGAAATCATTGACTGATGATGAATGGATTTTGGATACTGTACATGGTCTTACACTTGAGTTTGTAGAAATCCCTGTGCAGCATAAATTGCCAGGACCAGTAGCTTTTAGTAAGGAAGAGATGGAGATTGTTGATTCTGAGGTGAATGATTTAGTATTCAAAGGGGCAATAACTCAGTCTATTCATGAGAAAGGTGAATTTGTTTCTAATTTGTTCCTGGTCCAAAAGAAAAATAGTAAATTTAGGCCAGTCATTAATTTGAGGAAGTTGAACGAGTTTGTGGTGTACCACCATTTTAAGCAGGGGACCTTAGATGTTGTACTAGAATATGTAGAGAGAGGTGATTTCTTCACTTCTATTGATCTAAAGGATGCATATTTCAGTATACCAGTGAACAAACATCATAGGAAATACCTGAAATTCAAATGGAGAGGTATACTATATGAGTTTATGGCTATGCCTTTCGGTTTGACAAGTGCCCTTCGGATATTTACCAAAGTACTGAAGCCAATTATGGCTAAAGTTCGCAGCTTGGGTATCCATGCTTTCTATTACATAGATGACTCTTTGGTCAAGGCTGCTGACAGAGAGGTTTGTGAAAGGAACTGTAGGGTGTTAGCTGGAGTTTTGGAATCTGCTGGGTTCCAGATTAGTTCCGAAAAATCTTTGTTTTCTGCTAGTCAAATGGTCATTCATCTTGGGTACTTGATAGATTCTATCACATTTACCGTTTCGTTACCAGAACAAAAGGTGAAGAAAATCATAGATGCATGTTCCCATGTCTTAGGTCAAAAGTCAATTTCTCTAAGGGAACTTGCTAGTCTCATTGGCTTGTTTACGTCATCTCTTAGAGCAGTTCGGCTGTCAGGGCTATTTTACAGATTGGTAGACAAGGAAAAGACAGCAGCCCTACATAATGGTTTGTCTTATGACGACAAGGTCAGTTTGTCTAGGTTGGCACAAACGGAGATAGTATGGTGGAGAGATAAGGTGAACAGTATGAATGGTCGGGCGATAAGACAAAGTGATCCAGATGTGATTATGGAAACTGATGCATCTGGTGATGGATGGGGAGCAAAGTTTGGCTCTCAGATAACAAAAGGTGTTTGGTCAAAAGCAGAACGTGAACATCACATAAATTTTTTGGAATTAAAAGCTGTCTGGTTGGCATTACGATGTTTTTGTTCAGACATGTCTGATACTCATGTCAGGGTTGTGACGGATAACGTCTGTACAATTTCATATGTTAATAAGCCTGGTGGAAATGTAACAGAGCTGAATGAGTTAGCAAAAGAGATATGGCTGTGGTGTACGGAAAGAAATATTTTCATTTCTGCCTGCCACATACCGGGTGTTTTGAATGTTGATGCTGATTACTTATCACGGTCAATGCAGTCTTCGGGAGAGTGGTCATTACACCCTCTGATATTTGACAGGATATGTGGGTCATTTCTTCAATCCAGATGTTGACCTATTTGCAAGTAGGTTGAATTTTAAAGTTACCAAGTTTGTCTCATGGTATCCTGATCCAGATGCTTGGTTTTATGATGCCTTTTCTATGTCATGGTCAGACTACTTACCGTATATTTTTGCTCCTTTCGGTCTGATCAGCCGTGTACTGCACAAAGTGAAGGAAGACAAAGTAAGTATGGCAATAGTAATCGTTCCCTTATGGAGAAGTCAAGCGTGGCTACCTACTCTATTAAATATTGTTGTGGATGCGCCCGCACGCCTGCCGAGGTGGCGAGACTTGCTATTGTCCCCACAGGGGGAGCCGCATCCCTTAAGAAACAGCCTGAGACTGATCGCATGTTGCGTGTCAGGAGATCTCTCCAGAAGCAGGGCTTTTCACGACAGGCTGCCACACTTGTCTTTTCCTCCTGGAAACAGTCCACGTCCAAGCAGTATGACTTGGCATGGAATAACTGGGTCTCTTGGTGTGGTGAACGACAGGTTGGTGCCAATCATCCCACTATCAAGGAAGTGATTTCCTACCTCACTCATTTGTTTAATGTAGGGAAATCTTACAGTGTTATTAATACACATAAGTGTATGTTGTCCCAGACTTTGCCATTACTAGGCCATACAGTATTGATGAACAATGCCCTAATTTCTAGGTTTATGAAGGGGGTATTCAACACTAATCCTCCTAAGCCCAGGTATTCATCGACATGGGATGTGGCACCTTTGCTGAAGTATTTGGGTGATATGTTTCCTTTGACAGCCCTGGAGGTGGATTCATTGACCAGGAAATTCGTTTGTTTGATAGCACTTACAACAGCACAAAGAGCACAAACATTGGTTAATTTAAACCTTGAACATATGCAGGATTTTGGACACTATATTGTTTTTACAGTCCCAGAACTTATGAAAACATCCAAGCCATCAAAGCCATTTTATAAAGTAACATTGTACAAATATTCTCAGGAAAGATTATGTGTAGTTTCAACCTTAAGATGTTATGTGTCACAGACAGTAAACATACGGAAGAGTAATAAACTTTTAGTTTCTTTCAGAAGAGGTTTGCAAGTGTCCACTTCCACAGTGGCAAGATGGATGAGAGAAGTGATGAGGGCGGCTGGAATTGATCGACAGTTTAAGCCTCATTCAGTTAGAGGAGCGTCTGTGTCGGCAGCATACACGACGGGGACATCCTTGAGGGACATACTGGAAACGGCAAACTGGGCATCAGCCGAGAGCTTTAGGAGGTTCTACTTAAGAGATATTGATGACCCGGGTTCATTTTCAACCAGTGTTCTGCAGACAGGGCAGTGATAAGATGTCAATGATATAGACTTTGTGAAATGTGGTGTAATTTTGAAATACTAATGAATGAGTGAACTTGAGTTGCAGTGTGGTTTTCTTTTTCATGGTTATCTGGAATGTTGGCGGATTCTTTGAAAGTGCATATTATTTAACTAGTAAGCCGTAGGGCTGAATGGAAGAGAATCCCCCCTCATCCAAGTATCACGATGGATGAGAGGGATTCTCTGTAATGAAGCCCGGAGGCTGGAGAGTTAAATACTCTCCCAAGTCTCTGGGTTTCTATTTCTGCTGTTTAGTTTTGGATCTCCCACCCTATAGTTGCACACAATCTGCCAACATTTCTCTTTGAAATAAGCGTGTGTCTAGGCTTGGTTATGTCTTTTTATATGGTGCCCTCTCACATGGGTCAGGCACGTGCAATGCAATATCGATAAGATAATTTTCAACTTTGAACTTCAGTGTCGCGCACCCAACAGGTTGACAAGTGCATATTATTTAACTCTCAAGCCTCCGGGCTTCATTACAGAGAATCCCTCTCATCCATCGTGATACTTGGATGAGGCGGGATTTTCTTGACATTATTTTATTTGTATTTGTTTCATCGAGATATCATTCCCTTTATAAATGATGAATTTATTTTAAATTTGTGCACTTCAGGACCACTGTTAGATTAACTCAAGCGTCTCTGTGATTCAGTGATGTCACGAGAAACTGTAAGGTAGACAAGTTTCCGCTTCACATTATTTCTGTTTAGCAATGGCCACCATCAACAGGTTGGTTGTTCTGCCATGATACTGGGGTGCGCATGTTAAGATTGTTCTTACAAAATGATAAAAACTGGTTAAAAATGAAAAAAAGTTTTCATACAGGAACTTTGTCACCTTGGCTTTGAAGGCCTCAGGTGATGGAGAAAACATTATTCACGGCGGCAAGGCATTTCAGTCTCGGCTGGTACGTGGGGAAATGAATGTTTACAAAGTCGTTCCTAGTTGATGGTTGTTGATAAATAACTGTTTTTGTTCATATTTCGTGCTATACGTCAAGGTTTAAGAGACACCCTTCTGTTTTAATGGCTACTTTTCCTGTGTGGATCTTGTAGAATAACGCTAGTCAAGCACCCTTCCTTCTTTCCTCTAGTGACCTCCATTTTAGATGTTGTCTCAGTGACACTATAGCGGTTCCCATTCTTGTTCGTGACGTCTCTAGCACTTCGTCGTTAGCTTGTCTATTTCATTTTGATGGTAAGGGTCCCAAGCGGGCTAGTGTATTCGACTAGTGGTCACACTTAGGTTTGGTAGACGTTTGTCTTTAACTCATGTCGCGCTGGTGTTTAAGGAACGTTTTAGGAACCCCAGTGTCTTTTTACAGATGCTATTTACATGTTCGTTCCTCTGTAGATCTGACTGTTCAGTCAGCGTTGTGTACTGATGCTTTGATGTGTCAAGGTAACTTAAAGGATATAAATATTGCTGATGGTTAAGACATTGCATATCTCTGGGTGGAATGACATTTTCCAGGTAGATTACCAGATGGGTCATTCTGAAGGACATCAAAGTTTGTATCCGAGGAAATGGTAAGGTACACTATTGTTTCATCAGCGAATAGTCGTACGGTTGATTTCATCTCCTCAGACATGTCGTTTGATGTAAAAGAGGAACAACGACGAGTCAAATAGACTCCCGTGGGCGACCACTGATTCTACATCAATGTTTGGCGAGTGCTTTCCATCGACGACTACTGACTGTGATCGATTCCGCAGGAAACGTTTGATCCACCGGTTGGCCTTAGTCTAATACCATAATGTGTTCGTTTGTGGATGAGGTGGCTATGATTGACCCTTTCAAAAGCATTGAAGAAATACATAACAGGGATATTGGTTATCTCATACTGTTCGTGACGCCATCTGCAAATTCGACCAGTTGCGTTTCACATGATCTTTTGCTACGAGAGCCATCTTGTAAGTGATATAGTTAATGTTATGTTAATCAGTGTGAGACATAGTAGGGGTATTGACTATGTCCTCCATTACAGCAGACAGAAGTTAATGACAGTTTCCTGTGTTATATTTCTTCCTTTTCTTTTGTAGACTGGACCGACGTTTGATGCTCGCCAATCTGATCGGATTACTCCTGTATCTAATGAGATGATAAAGATGTCTATTCTGATGACAGTTCCTTATTTCCCTTGGTTTTGTCTCGTCCGGATGCTTTATTAGGATTGATGCTTCTTAGGAACTTGAGTAGGTCATTTTCCTTCCTTGATGTGTAGGCTCTTTTCTGGGGGAAAGTCCCTGTCGTATTACAGCGTGTAGTGAATTCGTAACTTGTGTAATCGTCTTTTGAGGAAAATGCTGATTAAAACTTACTTTTGAGGATTGTTGCTGGATTGCAATGTATGATGCCTTCGCTTCGGAGGGTCCAATGGTGGTTCTCTTTTGTTTGATATAGGCATACTGAAGTTTCATTAATCATTCTCACGAGTGGTTACCATGTTTGTATATTTCCAGTAGGTCCGTCTCAGTTCTCTTTGGACCGTTTGAGTTCCTTATCTTAAGCTGTTTCGTACAGCTATATACCTTGTTTCTTTGGCGTATAAGTCGTTTGATCTCTGATGTTAACCATGGAAGACCATCTATAGGCTAAGTAAGCTTGTGTGTAGTGTGTGTTGTTAGGCTGTGTTCGAGGCCTTTCTAAAACAGGGTCCAAAAGGCCTCGATTGTGTCGCCGATTGAAGCTTGTCTTTATATTATGTTGTATCTGATTTTAGTTTATTACAGTTAGCTCGTCTATATAATGGGATCTTACGATGGGCCTGTGTCCTCGTTGTTGGTTTGATGTCGACCTCAGAGAAGTCGAGATCGTGGTCTGATAGCCCCGGAATAACCAAGATACATGTGAAACGTGAAGGATTTGAAAGGATCTCTAGGTCGTGTGTATTGGTTACATGTGTTGGTTCTTCGACTAGCTGGACCACCCCGTGCTCGTCTAGAATGTAATGGATACTTGGACAGGGTGACTCAGGAATTAGGACCCAGGTTTCCAGTCCCATCCTGGTAGGTTGAAGTCGCCTCCGATAATGCTGAAAGCGTTATTACTCCTACCTGCTCTCACTATAATTCGTCCTAAACCTTGTACACTGAACTCGTTAGATGTCTTTGGGTTGTAGTATAATGTAATAAGTAGATGTTTGGATGCTACTAGGCTGACCTTGGTCCATACTATTTCAGTCTGTTTGTAGTTCTGGCTCGGGTGAGGTAAATAGGACGTTAGTGATAGCAATCATCATACCTCAACCATTAACATATCGGTCCTTCCGATAAACTTTGTAGATCAGTAGGAGTATCTGGTCATCAGTAATGCTGGGGTCGATCCAGATTTCTGAACCTAGTATGATATCTAGTTTTGTGTTCTCTATCAGGTTTTTAACTTGACCTTGTTTAGATTTAATAGACTGGAAGTTAACAGTAGAATTTTGTAGAGGAGGAATATTCCTTCTCTTGCCTTTGGTTTTGTCTGGAGTAGACGCATGAATGGGTCGGATACATTAAGATAATTTGATGGCTTTGTGGATATCTTTCAGAAAAATACTCGTATTTCACTGATCGTTTTATTGAATAAATTCTAGAGTATGAATACTTTTCAATACACCGATGTGTTTGTTTAGTTGCAACTCATCGACGTAACAATGATACCGAGATACGATTATTAAGGGGTCCGAAACTAATGTACCAAGGATATATTTCGTGTATTTCACACAATGTCGTAACACACTGACTTACGTTTAAGACTGTTTCATATAATTATGGCTACAACACGAACTTCAGTTTTCATAAAGTATTAGAATAAAACGATACGTCTTTCTGCAAATCATTCAACTTGTTTCCTCTTTAGTCGAAGCAATTCTCGTCGTTCATGATGACCGCAATGACCTTTATTTGTACGTATGTGGTATGATTTAACCTCATCGGCCATTAATTCCAGTTGAGCTAGGACATCGATAATCGATGACGTGAAGACTCTTGATATCTATCAGTACAGACCTAAATCGATGGATGTCTGTCCTGTTGTCCGTTTCTGTACAATCCATACATTTCAGGGATTTATTCCCGTGACTACACTGGCTGAGTCGTGATCGCATTGCAACGTCCAAAACAAATCGTCCGTATAAAGATACAGTTAAGATTATTTTTATACATTATACAGTATGCCTACGTGTTCCTGTTGAGATCTAGCCTTACTGCACTCTCTAGGTTCGTTCTAGCCTTCAGGTCACGTCCATCCTTTCTAACATACACATGATATACACGGCTAGGAAGCCAGCTCGTGAAGAAACGGAAATGACGTCAATTACTTGAGCCCCATTAGTTTCCGGTTGATGTTTTTTCCCGTATACTTTTCTTATGTGACTTTCAAGCAAAATTTAAGACTGTAGCAAAGTCATATGTAATCATTCTTTTGATATTTTGTGTGTGAACCTGATTTGTACATGAGAATTAAAACACCTTTTAATCGAGCTGATGACTAGATTATACAAAAAAACTGATTTCACTTTCATGTATTTTATACATGATGTAGAGAGATCGCTAAAGCTGAAAAAACTCTTTTACGTGTAAATTCAAGGCACACTGAATGATACAGAGCCCGATATCATACCATCGCAGTTATTCACCTTGTAGTTGCGGTCGAATTCTATCTTTATTTTAAAGAACTATTGACATGATTAAAACCCTTATCTTCAGGTATAAAGTAATCATGTTATTTAGTCTAAACAATAGTCGTTATGGTTTTTCATACAACATTCAGTAGTAGAATTCATGATGAAGTCTTTTTCTATCCTTTTTAACACTCTCGTGTAATTTCCTACCACACCGGTATACAATAGAAGTTCTTAAAACACAACCAGCAGGAAATCAGAGTGTAACGTTTCCATGACTACACTGTTACCTTAATCTTATAACACAACCAGTAGGAAATTAGAGTGTAACGTTTCAATAACTACACTGTTGCCCTCATCTTATAACACAACCAGTAGGAAATTAGAGTGTAACGTTTCAATAACTACACTGTTACCTTTATCTTATAACACAACCAGTAGAAGATTAGAGTGTAACGTTTCAATAACTACACAGTTACCTTCATCTTATAACACAACCAGTAGGAAATTAGAGTGTAACGTTTCAATAACTACACTGTTGCCCTCATCTTATAACACAACCAGTAGGAAGTTAGATTGTAACGTTTCAATAACTACACTGTTACCTTTATCTTATAACACAACCAGTAGGAAATTAGAGTGTAACGTTTCAATAACTACACTGTTGCCCTCATCTTATAACACAACCAGTAGGAAATTAGATTGTAACGTTTCAATAACTACACTGTTACCTTTATCTTATAACACAACCAGTAGAAGATTAGAGTGTAACGTTTCAATAACTGCACTGTTCCCCTCATCTTATAACACAACCAGTAGGAAATTAGAGTGTAACGTTTCAATAACTACACTGTTGCCCTCATCTAATAACACAACCAGTAGAAGATTAGAGTGTGACGTTTCCATGACTACACGGTTACCTTCATCTTATAACACAACCAGTAGAAGATTAGAGTGTGACGTTTCCATGACTACACGGTTACCTTCATCTTATAACACAACCAGTAGAAGATTAGAGTGTGACGTTTCCATGACTACACGGTTACCTTCATCTTATAACACAACCATTAGAAGATTAGAGTGTGACGTTTCCATGACTACACGGTTACCTTCATCTTATAACACAACCAGTAGAAGATTAGAGTGTGACGTTTCCATGACTACACGGTTACCTTCATCTTATAACACAACCAGGAGAAGATTAGAGTGTGACGTTTCCATGACTACACGGTTACATTCATCTTATAACACAACCAGTAGAAGATTAGAGTGTGACGTTTCCATGACTACACGGTTACCTTCATCTTATAACACAACCAGTAGAAGATTAGAGTGTGACGTTTCCATGACTACACAGTTACCTTCATCTTATAACACACCCAGTAGAAGATTAGAGTGTGACGTTTCCATGACTACACGGTTACTTCATCTTATAACACACCCAGTAGAAGATTAGAGTGTGACGTTTCCATGACTACACGGTTACCTTCATCTTATAACACACCCAGTAGAAGATTAGAGTGTGACGTTTCCATGACTACACGGTTACCTTCATCTTATAACACAACCAGTAAAAGATTAGAGTGTGACGTTTCCATGACTACACGGTTACCTTCATCTTATGTTCTTGTAGTTCTATTCCTTCACATTTGATTCAGTTATGGATTGATACATGCGGTATTTAAAGATTGATATTTGATATGCAAGTACAGAACTATGTAGATTTCAGTCCAAAACGTTTCCTTTGTCACGTTTAATTCAATCTAATAATAGCACATACGCCTGTACTTAACGTTCTGCTAAACAGATGGGACCAGTGCAACTCTTCATTTAGATTTTGACTTTCTTTCCATGACTTTGGATTTTCCTCAATTGCCTCCAAGGCTTCGAAATTCAGGACCTTGGCATCACCGACCAGATCGGCCTACAGCTGTATGATGAAGTCTAGCTGAAGAGATCGGCCTACAGCTTTATGATGAAGACTAGCTGAAGAGATTGGCCTACAGCTGTATGATGCATCATCACTGACGAGATCGGCCTACAGTTGTATGATGAAGACTAGCTGAGGAGACTGGCCTACAGTTGTATGATGAAGACTAGCTGAGGATATCGGCCTACAGCTGTATGATGCAGCATCACTGACGAGATCGGCCTACAGCTGTATGATGCAGCATCACTGACGAGATCGGCCTACAGCTGTATGATGCAGTATCACTGAGGAGATCGGCCAACAGCTGTATGATGTAGCATCACTGACGAGATCGGCCTATAGCTGTATGATGCATCATCACTGACGAGATCGGCCTAAAGCTGTATGATGCAGTATCACTGAGGAGATCGGCCTACAGCTATGTGATGAATCATCACTGACGAAATCCGCCTAAAGCTGTATGATGCAGCATCACTGACGAGATCGGCCTACAGCTGTATGATGCAGCATCACTGACGAGATCGGCCTACAGCTGTATGATGCAGCATCACTGACGAGATCGGCCTACAGCTGTATGATGAAGACTAGCTGAGGATATCGGCCAACAGCTGTATGATGTAGCATCACTGACGAGATCGGCCTATAGCTGTATGATGCATCATCACTGACGAGATCGGCCTACAGCTGTATGATGCAGTATCACTGAGGAGATCGGCCTACAGCTATGTGATGAATCATCACTGACGAAATCCGCCTAAAGCTGTATGATGCAGCATCACAGCTGTATGATGAAGACGAGAGATCGGCCTACAGCTGTATGATGCAGCATCACTGACGAGATCGGCCTACAGCTGTATGATGCAGCATCACTGACGAGATCGGCCTACAGCTGTATGATGCATCATCACTGACGAGATCGTCCTACAGCTGTATGATGCAGCATCACTGACGAGATCGGCCTACAGCTGTATGATGCAGCATCACTGACGAGATCGGCCTACAGCTGTATGATGCAGCATCACTGACGAGATCGGCCTACAGCTGTATGATGCAGCATCACTGACGAGATCGGCCTACAGCTGTATGATGCATCATCACTGACGAGATCGGCCTACAGCTGTATGATGAAGACTAGCTGAGGAGATCGTCCAACAGCTGTATGATGTAGCATCACTGACGAGATCGGCCCACAGCTGTATGATGCAGCATCACTGACGAGATCGGCCTACAGCTGTATGATGCATCATCACTGACGAGATCGTCCTACAGCTGTATGATGCAGCATCACTGACGAGATCGGCCTACAGCGGTATGATGCATCATCACTGACGAGATCGGCCTACAGCGGTATGATGAAGCATCACTGACGATATCGGCCTACTGTGTGATGCCGTCTATTTTATGTTTGATTCTACTCTAACTACACGTGTAACTATAAAGATATATATAAATGTGTTTTCCACTTTAACGTCTTTTGGTACAATCTTTTCGGATTGGTATTGGGTGGAAATTGACATGAAAATACATATCACACTTAAATACGGGGATTTGGTATTTGACTCCTCAAGCACAGGTTGCCCAGGTGACTGGTCATCCTGTTTTCTGTACTTAAACACATTATGCTTTCCATTGGGCTCTATTTTTGTCACTACCCTTAACATGGTTTTGTATTTGTTCTAGTAAGTGTTGTTATAATCATTATCAACATTCTTTATAACGCTTATAAAGAAAGATACAAGAGACAACAGGAAACACATACATCATTTTCATTGGCCTAATACAAATGTAGAAATATTTCGTTCTCTGTATGGAGTAATGGTTCCCCTAGGATCTAGATTCAACATTATAAACTAGCCATGTCGAATTCCTTAATTAGTCATTACATCTTGTATGCAATTATTTAAAAAAGCTACATATCTTTTAATTTGGAACTGGTGTGAACTCTAGTGTTGTTGGTGTTACAAACATTAAGTAATTAACAGGGGAGAAGTATTGAAAGACAGATTATTGTCCGTCTACCATTAATCGACCTGATATATCAGACGTATCTAATGATATCATACTCCCCTGTTACAGACTTGAATCATTCGTCGATAAAATTGTCCGTAATTAGATTGATTTGTGTGCACGACTGATAGGAAGTTCCTTCAGAAAGCGCAAACAAACAATATCCTAGATGACACGATCTACTATGGCTTTGCCATTGTCGCCTTTGTCAAATTTACTACGACGAATTAGTCAATATATTTTATCTAAATTCATTTAACTTTGGCATTAAGCAGAGTAAATACCAACTTACTGCTCTTTACTATATACTAAAATATAATATGTGATTTTAATGAAATTTTCCAGTGGAAATTTATTCTTTTCTTCTACTTTATGAAGTGAAAATAATCCTACCTCAGAATTAGTGACGTCATTGATAGATCAAGGAAGTCCTTTATACATATTTATGTAGAATCTATTCTCTTAATGTTGAAAAATGTTATATGAACAAAGAGGATATTGGGAATTTATCCTACCACAGCTGAACATCACAGACGTCATTTACATTAACATATTAGCCCTTTGTCGGAACTGGGGAGTGTGCACTGATACTGCCTTGTACGCATTTAAACGTTTATAACATATATTACTTTGGGTTGAATATTGAATAAAACACACACAAAATATCAGCACTTTTCAATATAATTGTACAGTTAGATACAATGAATTCAGTAGCATAATGAAGTAAATTGTAACATATAGCTGTTTCGACCTCCTAGTAATCGTCAGTGAGGCGAAGGCCCTAAATTATTGAAACCTAAGAAGCGACCGAGGAAAATTATAATTAGTCAAATGAAATGCTAAGAGGCGCATTGATGTAAATAAGGCACATGAGTTTTAATAAGGCGCATAAGTGTGAATAAGGCGCATGAGTGTGAATAAGGCGAATTAATCTCCAGATAAATAAATTTCATAATTTTCAATATTCAATGAAAAAGAGTAGTTACGTTGCTTTATGCAGAGCCCCTTTTTTCGTTAAAAATGTATTTCAATATATACAAATATTTGCTTTAAACAATCATTTGACAAGGAATAAAACTGTAGTCACAGACAATTCCTGATAAATAGTGTGACCGTTCAAAATTATCCTTATCTCTCATTTAATAAATCATATATCTTTTTCCACGAATATGTGTTGTTCCGGAAAGGTCTGTATGGAACGCATATCTGGTGTAACAAGGTTTAATTACCCGAGATGCTTTCAGTCATTTCTCCGCCTGTCCTACCCCAGACCCGATCGATGTTTGTATTCTCTTCTGACAGTCTTGAGTTAGCGATCTTGTTCAAAACAAGAGTTATCTATCTTGTTTTATTTTGGCGTCTATGACCAGAGGCAATAATTAATCGTGACGCGTACTACTCCATTGCCACATAATTAGTCTAGAGGTCTAGTCTTTAAGTTGATTGATATGTAAACTCATTCATTCTGCTTTTCTATATAAAACGCCTGATCAATACTATATTGTAGTCTAAACTACTATTACAGTAACAACATCCTCACAAATACACGGTAAGGTCAGCTCTGTTCCATTTTAATCTAGTTTGGAGATTTTTAAGTCGGAGTTATCATATTCAATAGAATTTAGCCTGAAGTGGTCAGTTTTACCCATGTACTCCAAATAGATGACACAGAACTCGTGTGAGGATTCAAAGATTAATTTGATACACCTTACTGGTGTAGCCTGATCTCTCGAATGTTTGTTGTTTTAACCAATTGCAGGCCTCGATCTGAAGTGCTTATGAAAATGTAATCACTCGCGTCCTGATTGACTCCGCCTCATTCCCTGACATATCATACCCAATGTCAGCCGGTGTTTTTGTATGAGATATTGACTGAAATAGTACAAATGTCTACTTCTGGTGTACAAAGATTGTTTTCATGTTTTCAAATATAAAGATAAATAAAGATCAGAAAATTATTGTTTCTTTTTTACAAATATTTCTATTATATCAACCAGTATATAGATAAAGTGTTTCTGGTGTTGTCGGGGAATCTATTTTATAAAACAGTATATAGATAGTGTTACAGTGTTTCTGGTGTTGTCGGGGAATCTATTTTATAAAACAGTATATAGATAGTGTTACAGTGTTTCTGGTGTTGTCGGGGAATCTATTTTATAAACAGTATATAGATAGTGTTACAGTGTTTCTGGTGTTGTCGGGGAATCTATTTTATAAACAGGTATATATAGTGTTACAGTGTTTCTGGTGTTGTCGGGGAATCTATTTGATAAAACAGGTATAGATAGTGTTACAGTGTTTCTGGTGTTGTCGGGGAATCTATTTTATAAACAGGTATAGATAGTGTTACAGTGTTTCTGGTGTTGTCGGGGAATCTATTTTATAAACAGGTATAGATAGTGTTACAGTGTTTCTGGTGTTGTCGGGGAATCTATTTTATAAAACAGTATATAGATAGTGTTACAGTGTTTCTGGTGTTGTCGGGGAATCTATTTTATAAACAGGTATAGATAGTGTTACAGTGTTTCTGGTGTTGTCGGGGAATCTATTTTATAAACAGGTATAGATAAATAGCTATTAATTCTGGTAAAACAACAGAAGAAAATGACTATAATTGTACATTTTCCAGGAAATCCATGAAGAAAATACAAGCGTTTCGTACTCTTGATTTTTACCACTTATTCCGACTTCGGAGCCAAAATTCTGTATACCAAGTGTTTACCTAATACACCTAAAGAACTGAACATGCGTTGTCATAGAAAGAACACTACTGAAATCCCAGAAAGTCCCACCAGATTTTTCACTGCCATTGAAATCCCGGAAAATCCCACCTTATCTGTCGCTACCAATGTCATCCCAGATAATCCCACCTGATCTGTCCGTATCATTGAAATCCCAGAATATCCCACCTGATCTGTCGCTTTCATTGACATATCAGAAATTCATACCTGATCTGCTTTTAACACTGACTTCTGATAAAATCCAACCTGATTTGTCATAACTAATGACACCTCAGAAAATCTCACCTGATCTGTCGCTACTATTGACATCCTAGAAAATCTCACCTGATTTGTCGCTACTATTGACATCCTAGAAAATCTCACCTGATTTGTCGTTACTATTGACATCCTAGAAAATCTCACCTGATCTGTTGCTATTATTGACATCCTAGAAAACCCCACCTGATTTGTCGCTTTCATTAAAATCTCCCTCCACATACACTTTAAAATATGCCTTTCTATTTTTCATTTCAATTCCTTAACACAAGTAGCAAAATATCAGACAAATAGATATATTACTTATTAATATGCCCTAACAATGTTTCCCCTTCACCCCTTCCCCTCCTTAGCCCGCGATTTCTGAAACAACGGTATATTTTAAAGAGCCACACGCACTCCTCGACCGATATTATTTTATATAAAAAAACAAATTCATAATTTTCTATTTTTCTCGGGTAGCAAAAGTTCTGACTAACCCTGTAATACCGCAATTTTAAAGTAAATCGCTACCAATCTAACGTAATAAATAGTTTTCAAAAAGAATTCCAAACGACTTAGTGCTAATTCATAATTATTCGGGAAGTCCTGCCTTCTGACACATGCGCAAAGAACTGTAAATAAATCTGCCGTCTTCCAACATGGCAGAAAGCATTCGAGGGAAGCGGGGAAGAAAACATGTTTTGACGGACTCCGAGTCGAAAAGAAGGAAGATGGCTGGTTCATACCCTGTATCGCTCCCTGTTTGGCTCTCTCGTGTAGTATCACTCTAAAATCAGATTCATAATTACTCTTATCATCGAATATTCGCTTTAGATAGACCCATTTCGCGATGTTCTATATGTTCGTTACCGTATCGTAGCCCCCATTTGATGATCTTTTTTGCAATTAATCGTAGTTTTTCTCGTAATCTGCACGTTTTTGTTTCATATCTAAGCATTGAAAAATGTGATCAATACATACGTTAGATGATTTCCATACAGGATATATAGAGTATTGATTGCTTTTATCGGTAAAATCTTTTTACAAGCGATGTCACATAGACGAACTACTCACCTCTCCCTCCATTTTTGTTTTGTTCTGATCGCGTCTGAACGTATCACGTGACTTTTCCTCATCAATATTCATATCCTGGTGTTGATTAATGAGACTAATTCCGGCACTGATATCTCCGGTACCATTTCAATTTCACGTTCGAAACTTTATACAAGTCTTTATTTATATATTATCTATTAGTATACAACAATTTTTCCAGTCAATAAGGTATGCAAAAATATCTATAACGGAGTGGGTTGGCTCTTTAAAGGATACATATATTTCAAAGGGAGGTAAGTAGTTATGATGATGAGTTACAAAAAATGTGCTACATCGATCCGACTCTGCGGAAGCTACTAGGGCTGTCAATCACAGATGTATTGATTTCTATAGTCTATACAGGGACGGGGAGCGGCTAAATGGTGGCGCGCACAACTATGGCTATGCCTTATTGATAATACGCGATCTGGCCTTCCGCCTTCAAAAACAGTGTTAAACACCAACACGGTGTTCAAAGTTTTTTTTTTTTATGAAACTGAAAGACAATGCATTTTAACATTATTTTCATAGTTGGCAAATTCTGCTGCAACATTTTGTTTTCATAACAAAAAATCGTGTAAAAATTGATAATTGCGATTAAATGCGAATTTTATCAAAATTGAAAACGGTTGTTCTGGAACACCTTTGGCTTATTAAGTTATAACAGAAATGACGATAATTAAATCGTTCTGTTGAAATACAAATAAAATGAATTTCGACATTTATATTTATTATCAATTTAAACTTAGTAGTGAATACTGTTCCATCAAATATACGGAAAGAAGAAAATCCACATATACGCGAATACACATGAGCAGGTTTTGGAATGAATTGCCTTAGTTAAGAAACAAGTAGTGTGACCCTATGGATTATACCTTCTGATATAAGAAAGAACAGTGATCAGATTTGGCAGAAGTCGGAAGAGTGTGTAAGAATTTCGTGCAACAGGTAATACAACGCCTCTGCGTATACTTGATCTTGTATAGGAGAGGGAAGTGTGACGTCATCGTACTGATCTAGCCGCTGGATCTGTTGCTAACTCGGATGAATCTGTAGTCAGTCTTGAAGTTCCGTAAACAGGCACGCGCATAGCTGTTTATGGTTGTTCATACCTATGTCCATGCTATTTGAAATGTTCACCAATTTCAACTACGACGTGTGGATAATCAGTTTGGTTGTGGCAGTATTTCAAGGTAAGTTTGTTTCTTCGTTTAATGAAAATGCGGATAAAATCGGAACAAAAAACAAAATTTAGAAAAAAAAAAAAATATTAAAAAAAGCAATTGTTTAGATTGGTGTTTTTCAGACGGCTACGGAAATGGATTTCCCGAATCTTGTAACAATCAAACAATAAACATTATTAGATGAATGGTATGAATAGAGAAAGTGAAAAATGGAAAGAACCATTGTTTAATTTCTAGATAATATAGTTTGAATATTATAATATTATACCACGTTGATTTTGTTACACAACACTGATAAACAAGAAATCACTATTAATAGAATACTTTTACAGATTATCTAGTTCTTTATGACACAAGTAGTCACTGTTGATTTAACGAAGTCGAATTAGCGAACTATGCCTGACCACTATAGTACATATCAGGAACATACACTGTGTATTGCGTCCAGTGTAAAACACATGAGACCAAAGTGATTCAGTTGATGCTATTCCGGCGTAATTTCTATACCTGCTGACAGAGATCGACATATAATAAGGTTTTTTTTTTATATAATTCCATCTGACGCACTATTTATGGGGTATGACGTCATATTGACCACGTTAGAAATAACCAGTGGTTGGCGAACATTTTCAAACATGAGTTTAACAACATTGGGAACATTCGTTATCATTTCACAGCTTTAGATTTGTTGAGACAAGTCAGATTGATATATATTTTGAGCGTTGAATGCTCTTGTGTTTTCAGTGGCAATAGTTAAAACTTTTTACTAAACCTCTAGTTAGCACTAACTAACGTTTGAGTGTTACAGTACTAACAGCATGCCTTACTTATGTATGAGAATACTTATGTATATATAAACATTGGCACATTCAGGAACGCTAAAGCGAAACATTAACTTCATTTAGCAACATTTAATATATTTTTTTGTTTTTTGTTTTTTTGTTTTTTTTTTGTTAAAATATCTGTATTTTCTAGTTTTTTTTCCAAATGCTGTTCGGAAACGAATATAGCCGTGTTTAATTGTGGTAATGTGATCAAAGGAAACCGGCCGTCTACTCTTCAATCTTTTGATATATGTCATACAAACATGAAAGCAAGCAATCTGAGATCGAGGAACGTTCATTTCAACTTGATTATTATATGAATGAAAGTCAATGAAAAAACTAAGGTCTATCGGCAAGCCAGGTCTTTTTAATTTTTTTTCTTTTGCATAAGACTGATGTCACGGACTAAACTGACCCGGATTGATTAAGTTTGTCATAAAATGTTTGTATTCTAACGAAAAAATATTCCTGTTTCTCATTAACAGTTTCGTACTATCCTTGAAAAAGTTAAAATATAGTCATCATACATGGATATCTAAAGGTGGTGTTGGTACAAGCGTATAGTCTATTCTTAACTGTAACTCATTGTTACAATATCTGAGTTCAGCAATATCTGCATATCACAATAAATGCTCGTCAATTTTTGACATTTCTGCAACAGGCATTCGATTTTCATCTCCAAAACAAATTCATTTTTCATACAACAGTAACCATTCTATGAAAAATATCTAAATTATGTTTTAAAATCCCGGACGTTTTCATTTCAGACAGATTAAAAAGGACATTTGCATTTAAACGTCGTAAATTACTGAAAAAAGTCTTCGTAAATGACAATGACGACCCTTTGCCATCTTATTATTGGATCAATGTGCTTTTAATAGAAGAACGCGAATGAAATGTATTTGTGTAGGAGAGGCTATCAACCCCCCCGATGTGTAAATACGGAAGAGAGTGTCGTCATTATTTGTCAGAAAATGGAAATCGAGAAACCTTTTTTGACGACTGAAAATAGAAAAAGCAGCATAGGACTTTTATGACTTTCTGTTTTTTTTCATTCCACTATCAATCTGACATGTTTTACTCGTTCGCTTTGGTTTCATCGGAGGAATCTGTTAGTCCGCTCCGATATATTTTCCAGTGCTGATGTCTCTCTTGCGCATTCTCTCTCGCGCATAATTGTTGACAAATATTACTCTCTCTCCCCCTCCCCCCCTCTCTCTCTCTGTATATATATATATATATATATATATATATATATATGATTATGATGATTTTCCGGAAGTGATTTTACAATGGGGTTTTGTTTGCATTTTTCATTGTTTAAGCAAAGCATATGTATCAGAAAACACTCCACTGTATGGTTGAATTTCGGATCTGTAATACCAAGATATCTGACGTATCGCGATCGGCTGAATGCTTTATTTAAACCAGCATCATCAATCGTCAAGGTTTCCTTGTCATGTTCATTTTTAGTGAAGAGTTACGGCCTCTGACATTTAGTTCACGTTTGTTGTTGATACTTTGTACTTACAATGACCGGATGACATCAAAGGGTAGGATGAACATCGGTAACTGAGTGTGACCAATGGATTATTTCGTTTTTATCTGTTTCTTTTGGTTGTCATCAAGATACAAACTACTGTGATATTCTAAGATGTACATTAATATATGTATGTAAATTCAACAAATCACAAAAGTTCTGTATGATCACGTTATCCTGTGATCCCAATGAGATCCTTACGGCGTCCTTACGTATTTTATTATGCTTATCAGGTCTGTTGTATACGTTATCACTATCGCAACTCTCATTTTGGGAACTATTCATTAATTCACATGGATACAAGTATTATTTTACATTTCTATCATTATCGAACTGATAAAATTTTACCATGTAAATACTGCAAGTAAACTTCGGGTTCTGAAAATGACGATTGATCAATTTAAAAAAATAAGGAAAAAATAGAAACAAAAATATTAATAACCATAAAAAAAAAAAAAAAAAAACAAAAACAAAAAAAATGTTGCGTTCACCAGATATCTTGACCAAGAACATTGATAAATGAACAGCGCGCGATGTTCCGTAAATATTGCCATTTTGAAAGTCCGATAAAAGCATTAACATTACAACCTTATTGCCTATAGCAGTGACCTTGACACGAGTCTAACAACAACGATATTTGTACAATATATTGCACGTCAGATACATGCAGCAGCTGATTATTTCAAATGAATTGTCAGTAAAACAGGACCTAATTTTCTGTTTCAAAACAATTTACGGCTTTTAGTAAAGACGAAACACTCTTGACATAGGTGTCATACTGATATATAAATCAGTCGTGAAACGAAATTGATCCTCCGTCGACTGTATTGGAGATTCGATGCCTTTGACAATGAGACTTAGCAACAGTGTAACAATAACGTTACTCGAGCTTGTCCAGAACTAATCCACTAATGTCGATAGCAAAACTCTTTTTCTTGTTAGAGTCTTTAAACCACATCGATTAAAACCGTACTAACAATGTATTCCCTGTTAAACCGATTTCCTATATCGATTTCAATACGTGTTGTGAATTGCCGTTATATTGTTCTTACTTTGAAAGAAAAAAGTCAACCCAATTGCATTCAAACGGACTTCTATTAATAATTTCTAAATTTTCGTAAAACACATTACCCCCATAACTTCTGACAGTAATCACGTTTCGTGTAACACCAGTCATCTTTGCGTGTACTCTTTGGTAAAAAATAATCTTACTTCTTCATACATGCACTTTACGATTGACCATCTACTAGCCTTAAGCCACTGTTTGCCAGCTTTTATCATTTTTACTGAAAACGTTCCTGTCTCTGCCTAGTTATGACATATGCGTGTATTGTTAAGGGTGTTTTGTTCGGTAGTTTGAATATGAACGGATTTGCTAAAAGCCAAAGGATCATTTAATTGATTTTCTTTCTCAGGACTATTTTCTCGACTATCTTTTTAATCTCGTATTAACCTAAACTTAGAAGTTCTCAAAATAACAACATATACAGCAGTATTTTATCTAAAGAACAAAAACATCACAACCTATATACTTGGGCTAGTAATCTTACCTTGACGTGAGAGCCGTTTTTTTGCGGCACTGGTACAGTGTCTCAGATGTCGAATGAAGCCATCTTTTTGTCGCAAGTCCACGTTATTTTGTTAACTTACAGCCCAGACATGTGGTGCACGGTCATCAGTGACTAAATAGTAACATCTTCAGTGGGAGAACACCAAACTGCTGACTATACTCTCTGGATTTAGGCTATATTCCGTTCTTAAAAAATTTAACAACATTTACAACACATGGTCTGATTAAATAAGACGTATTTCTACTTTGCATTTATTTTATTTAACTTCCTTTTCACTCTGCTGTTTCCTTTCTGTTATGTTATTCATCACGAGTGTCTGACTGACCAATTATAGGTAAGAATTATATATCCCATGGCTTACAGCGAAAGTCTCTTTCATATATATCAGTTCATTTTGATTAAGATTTTTCTATTTCACTTAAAAACTCGCATTTGATATGACGTCATAACTGTGTAGCCGAAAAAGCAAAATGTGACGAAATCCTGATGTTTTAAAAGAGGTTTTCAACATTTCTGATATGCTCATATCGGTGATAGTTCGTCTTACTGTAATAACCTGAAGCTTAGCGAATCGATCAACACCATACTATATCCAGTATGCTGCGGCGATTTAAAGATTTAAAATGTTTAGCCCCTGTATTCGTTATATTCCGATTATCGTATCACAAATCGATACAAACACAAAACTAAATAGAGATCGACTATCGAAATCGATGGAGATTATGTGATAAAGGAATATTAATGTTTCAGAGTCATAGTGTCATTAATTTCATAGAAAAACATCACGATGTTGATATCCTTGTTTGTTTTATGCTTTGTGTACTTATTATTTATCGAATAATATTTACAATATTTACAGATTAGTTGGTTTTAAAGATTTGTTTACAAAACTGTTTTACTTTTATTACTTTCTAATCTAAAAAGCCGTAGACGTATAGCCGATGTTTTATTGGCTTTAGACGTATCTTCTGTATCGTTGAATCATTAGGAATGTAGCACGATGACTTCTCTGGCAGTTGTGCATGTAGAGGTCTGGTGAGAGGATTTCCCGGAGACGTTGCTGCAATATGCAGAGACATAGAGATGTCAATGGTAAGCCCGCGATAAATCATGAGTTTTGACAGCAGTTCAGAACCAATGTGTCACAACAATGTGCTGCACACATAGTTACTTGCTGGCGTTGATTCAATTTTCGGTGTCTAGACAATGATTCACTGATTTGCTAGGAAAAGACAAACAGAAGGGTACCAGAATTGCTTTGTGTGGGTTTTTCATAGAGATACAGCTTGTACCTATCACATTAAATCAACAAATTATATCTTATAACTATTTCCTTAACAGATAATGAATAAAATTGAAATCGCAATGACATTTCACATCAAGGACAAGATAGCGCGTATGGCAGATGACCTTTGCCTTTAATTCTATTACATGGCCGTGTTTCAGTTGCTCTATAAAGATTGACAAAGATCATCGAAGGACAATCAGACGTCTGTCTCTTTGCTGTGATTTCCTAAAGAGAGGAATAGACCGTCAGTCGTGTTGGAAAATCAAACACAAAATTTATAAATCAGACCAATTTTCTCAACCTTAGTATTTTCTGGGCGGAAGTCGTCGATGAAGCAGAAGATGCTAGCCAGTTTGGTCGTTGGAATTTTAGTATAGTTTCAAGTTTTTAAGTGGAAACTAAAGACATCAGAATTTTGAAATGATTTGAATAGATTTAACACATGCGCATTCGTGGTGTGAAACGCACTTTGCTAAAGAAATTATTCAAATTTTCTTTTTCAAAACAAGATAAGATCACATGTGTTTCGATGACCTAAAACGTGTTTCTAAACTAAGTGAAAGATGCTATCGATTAGTGTGTCTTTGATACATGCTTTCACACAATTAGGAACTCCATTTATCTATCATTTTGCATGCACACCATAAGCAACAAGAAAATACCGACGTAATCATAATCCAAACTACAATTCAATAAAACTGAACAAAAGAAAGATTTACACGGAGAGTCCCGAAAAAGAACAAGGAGAATAAGACCAGGTGTTCCGAAAGAGGAAGCTGTTATGTAAACTTTGATCAATCCAGTAATTAATGTCGAGTTCTTAAATGAGAAAAAGGTATGCAAAAACGGGACCGAAACACACTAACGAGCATCACATACGTCCAGCTTCATATCTCAAAAAGATATGGAATATTTCTCAATGAGATCACTATAACAACTGTATAGCTTCCCCATATTTTCCTTCAAACAGTATGCTTAGTAATCCTGTGTTGCGAACTCGCCGTCAGTTGACGACTCCTTGTACAAAACTCGTGATAACGGAACAGGCCAATGAATATCGAACTAACTGCGGCACCATATGTTGAGGATGCTACTATCCAGAAATGGAAAATTCACAATAGGGAAATTGAATGCTGGTTATGTTGCAAGAAAAGATCGAGATAAGCGGTTGATTTAGAATAGTCTGTCGGGTTGGTATCTGCAATAGCCATGGTCAATAAATTTCTTGTTAATTATAATGATTAATACGTCATTCAAATGTTATTACCTTTAAAATGATCTGGAAACCATTTGAGTGAAGCCATATTACAGGTTGTTAAAATGTGGTCTCTCAGGTAAACAAAAATGGCCGCTGGTAACTTCCGGTATCAATATGACCTATCTGACTTTCTTAGACGTTAGTTCTTCACGAAAAATTAAAGTAATATTACGAAACTATGGATTTGTTTTAAAAAAATGATCCTTAAAATCCGAAAGACCCGATAAGCACGATAATTTTTTTTTTTAAATTTATCGTCGTCGTCTCCTAGACACCAATATGACAGTCTTCGTTGACCTTGTTAACCACTGACTTGGTCGACCGCCATTTACAATGTTCATGGTTAATCTGCTCGGAAAATCACGTAACTCTTCGACACAAATTCCCAAGGAAACATTGGACACTTCGCTCCGTGGAATCTGATTGAGGGCTACATCACTTCTGCATTATATATTGACGCGCATTAAATGTAATTGGTAAAACAAACGAAAGCAATATAAATAGTAACTCCACAAATTTGTGCACGAACTGCTTCATGCGATTGTTCGTTATGATCACACGAGGAAATATCAGATTTTGATTTTGCTGACGTCCGCATTTGGTTATGTTTCAAGTTACAAAAATTATATAGCAACGTGAATATAAACATTGAACTTGACCAGATGTTACTAAACTTTGTCCTTAAATAGAGATAGGGTGACAGATAAATAATCATGTTGTCTATTTGTCTGACTTATCATTCGTTATTATGATGATTATAAAGCGTCAGAAATACAAATAAAAAAATATCGGTTTTGATGAGGAAACGTACACTCCGCGTTTAAGTAAGATGCATTAACATAAGAAAAACCGACAAAAAAAGTAAAATTCCTCAGGCAGTAATCGAGAGCTCTTTTTTTACATCCTTTTATAGAACTATAGAATCAGGATTACAGTTTAAAAAACCCAAGAAAATACCAACATGTCAGCATTAATTATATTGACATATCAATTTCTCTCTCCTTGCAGACATGTTTTCCTCGTGGTCACTGTTGGGTATTTGATGACGAGAAATGTTTTGATTATAGGAAATGGAACATGCCATTGCGTTCACACTGCTCCCTCGCCTGTAGCTAATTAGTGTACGTGTATTCACAGAAAGAAAAATGGTTGTAATGCTAGCATCCTATGATGTCACAGTCTTTACAACGGCCGCGTGTAATTTGCACTGGATGACATGTCACTTTATTTTCATGTTGTTTTGTCCTTATCATATTTTATGATGTGCCATTAATAATGATAATGTTAGTGCTGGTTTGACGTACTTAATGTCATTCTAAATTTATCTTATTTATGAAAATTGCGAAATTCTTTGAAGTATGGGGCTAGTGCTCCCTCCTATCCAGATTTTTTAATTTTCTTTCGATCACTTTGGACTAAATTGAGGCCGTTATCGTCATCGACGAGTCCCGGAAGGACGTCGAAACGACTGTATGATGCAATCTAATGCATTGTTCGGCTCTACCGTATGTAACTCCAAAGTTGTATTGAAAGGTTCCATTCACTTGTGTGTCTTTTGTACAGACCTGATTACTTCTATATAATACCAAAATAAATGCCATTTGAACTATCGAATGCCCAACAAATAGGCCACTAAACTACTCATGGTATTTCAACATCTCGACAAACATCGGCCGTCCCGGAGATGATTATGCATTCAGCAATCGGAATGATATCAAAGAAATAAAGAAAGAAGTATTAATTCTGTGATGTCGAAATTAGTAGCACTGATGATCATTTTGTGACTTGTTTATAAGTTACTGTTACGGAATACAGAAAAAATAACAAAGTTCCAAACATTGTGAGCAAAATTAACACATTTCCCCGAGTAGGCATTACTGGGCTTGACACTTCAAATGAAACTGCATTCAAAATAATAAACTATGATGTGTTTAAATTCTCAGTATCATGTGATATTATTTTATTCAGTGAACAATGTTCCCTCTTCGGAAATCTGGCCGATTATGATATGAATTATAACCTGCCTGCAGTGAGTGACAAATAATACCACATGCTGTACATTATTTTCAATGATTTACCTAGATATGTGGTATACGGGAAAGGGTTGAAAGGTTAATGCTGCTCCATTTAGAAGTCACGTGACTGGTAGGAAGGAACGATAACTGCATTATGCAGTGTACACAGGCCTATAACAACCTCCCATCGCGGTAAGATGCGCGGGAGCTAATCATTGGACAAACAATAAACAATATATTAGTTTCTGTGGAGATGATGTATTTACTTTGTGTAACTTATCTTAAATCCATACTTAGGTTACGTATCTTGAATATCAGTCGTTTGCCCTGCTCACCTGATCATTATTAACAATGCAGTCAGACAAATAACTATCAACAAGTAACAGAAGATGATAAACTTGGCGAAATCTCTTCATTTCCCCATTCTTTACAATAACGTTATACTTTGACAAATAATGACGCAGTTAATGACATATACATGTATCATTACAATTTCTGTGATAATTGAAGACAGCTAACTGTAGACGTTTAAAATCTAGACTGTTGGAAAGGATCGATGTGTAATATAATTATCATATATCTAAGGATTTAACTGATTGTACTCCAAGTCTCCTTTTCAGAATGTGATGCAACATACAATGGATGTTGTATTACATTCGTAAGTTATAATGAATATTCCATCAAATTAGAAACATCCTTGTAATTTCCTACAGTTACTCCAACTTCATTTCATCCGTTTCTTTAAACTACAAACAAACACTACAACAACTGAATATAGATGACCTTAGAACTAGTCCTCCGTCAGCTTGTTCTTGTTCTACAGCTACTTATAACTATGATCCAACCAGGCACATGGTAACTGGTTATTTGAGCATTATTAAAAATGTTAAGCTACGAAAGGTTTTCATGACAGACACTAAATATTGTGAAACCCCGTCCGTTAACAGGAATGTGAATTTCAAGATACATATGAGTTCAGATGAAAATTATGCCAGAGAATGGGCAAAGCAAGAACATGCTGCATTGGGTGAGCTAAGTCCATTCGGTCGATCATTCGTAAACGAAATTGCAGCTTGAAAACGATAAAAAAAAAAAAAAAAATACAGGTCAACTGATGTTAAATCCAAGATTTAAATGAAAGGTATGTTATTATACCTGCAGATTGGTGTCAAACATTATTACATTTTCTGTATACCAAAATATCTGGGCTTGCTTGATAACGAAGGAAACCCAACCTATACATTATGTCTTTCAAAAGACTAAATACTAGCTGGGCATGCTGTGTTATTACAATCATTTATATTGTTTATTAATGATAATTATACGGACCTCCCCCTTTTAAACTGGATCCCTAAATTTCACAGGAATCCATATAAACAACGTTTTATGGCAGGCACGTCTAACTGTTCAACCAAGCCTTTGTCAAAGTGCTAACCAGCAATCTAAGTAATAGCAAATCTGGGTTACAATCTCATTGTGATACTCAAGAAGATGAATTAATATATGGATTCTGAAGAACTCCAGACAGCTTCTGACCAATCCTCAACACACTCTTCTAAAAATATTTCTTCTATAAGAACATTCGATTTTTCCACCCTGTACACCACCATCACTCATTCAGAACTGAAGGATCTTTCTTCTCCAAGAAAGGTAAACGGCGGTATAGATATATGGTTGTGAACTATACTGAAGCGTATTTCATAAAAAAATTAGGTCAAAATCAAAGAAGAAATATACGGAGGACGAAATCATAAAAAATGATTGAGTGTGGTTGACAATATCTTCATCGGGTTTGGTGGTAAGATCTTTCAACAGACTATTGGCATACCTATGGGAACTAACAGTGCTCCTCTGTTGGCTGACTTGTTTTTGTTTTCATAAGGGACTGAATTTGTTAAAGATCTTATATCAAAACAGGTCACAAAGACCTTGCAAAGTAGTTTAATTTCACCCTCAGATGACATCGTGTCTTTAAACAACAATATTTTTTTTCCTGCGTCCAACGTATATATCCACCAGAACTGGAAATAAAAAATACGACCAACTCTTCTACATTAGCTGCTTATCACAATCTTTTCCTACAACGAAACAAAAATGGACAGCTTTCCACCAAGCTGTATGATAAACGTGACGATTAAAATTACCCTATTGTGAATTTTCCATTTCTAGATAGCAGCCTTCCTGCATATCCAAGCTGCGGTATAAACATCTTACAGCAGATTCGATATTCAAGGGCCTGTTCATATTATCACGATTTCCGTGCAAGAAGTCGTCAACTGACGGACAAACTCGTAACACAAGGGTTCAAAAGATGCAGGTTGATAAAAAAATATGGGGAGGTTTTTATTGTCACCATAGTGATCTCATAAAGAAATATTCTGTTTCTATGTGCGACATGAAGCTGGACGTGTTTGATGCCTGTTGTATACCTTGTTCTCATTTGAGAAGTGACATAACTTACTTATTCACTTATATTGACCAAGGTTTACATGGCAGGTGGGGTCGATGAAGCAGAAGACGGAACATCTGGTCTTAATCTCCTTGTACATTTTCAGAAGTTTCTGTGTTAATCTTTCTTTTGTTCATATTTTGCCACACTTTTATGGAATTTGAGTTTGAATTTTTTTTAATATAAATAAATGTTGCTGTAAGATCTTATGAAAGTTAAAGACACCAAAAAGCACAGTACATGGATAAACCGGCCACTTTATGACCGAAACGCTAAACTGTTCACAATACATCTGTTAACACCACATTAAGATACAGATAATCGTTCGCGGTCGGTGTGTTAGTGCTTTATGATGTTACAACCATTAATACCAGCCAGCAGACGCCGAATGTAGCAAATAATTGTTCTTATAGGAAGCATGGCATTGTGGTTGATTGGTATTAAATTAGGTATACATCCAGAAATACTACGGCGGCCAACACAATTCATCAGATTAAGGTGTTAACCCTGTCTGCAGTGGAACCTCGTATTCTGTGTATATTAAAGACCTGTTTACTTTGAAACAGTAGGACCTCATTATTTATATTTCATATGGTATGTCTGTGTGATCCTGGGTATCGTGACAAATTAGTGGGAAACATATTTAGGTAGGACGTCGTATGTTCATGACAGACATGGTTGTACGAGTGATTTGAGGACTAATAACTTAAAGTGCCTTTGGTGCAACATCCTTTTTTGAAAACGAACTTGATTGATTTTATTTACAAATACTGTTGCAGGCAAGTTTCTTAATACTGCATTCAATTTGCTGATAGAGTTAATTTCTGTGGACAGCTAAAATTCATACATAACAACTGATGTTTTTTAGAAGAACCTGATCTTTCTGTGCTCACTGAGTTTTATGTACTATATAAACTTAATACTCAAGGCACCATATGAACATTTTATACATTTTGTATTTTCAATGTACTGTGGAACTTTGTTTGTCAAGTTACGCTGTATCGTTAATCTGTTAGTGTACTGCAAATCTGTGTTAGTCTTGGTAGTATACATTATACATTAGTAGACATTGTATCTGCAACCGGCACTGTCCTTGTCAAAATTCTCCTGCCATTTACACTTTTGCTGTATTCGCCAGTGAAAGAAAACAGCTGTATTTTAGCACGTGCGGAATTACTCTCTGAATTTATTGAAATATAACGTATATAAATAGTTGTTGTTATAAGCGATTTTACATGTTGTTTAATGAATATAAATATTGATGAAATTGTGGTTATATCTGAAGCTATGTTCCGCGCGGAGCAATTATATTGGAGTCCGTCATCAGACAAAATTTAGCATCACGTCAATGTCAGGTAAACAAAACATTGAACAACAAAATTGTTTACGGTTGATTTTCAATCAATGTTTCAGGATAAACAGAATACATGATCACTATATAAGCTTTATTTTGGCTCGGGACAGTAAAACAATAGTTGCTCGCCAGAGGCTCGTCTCTTTTGTCTTTCTTCACCCTCGCGAAAATACAGATTATATTTCATGACACTAACCATGTATTCTCTATGTACATTGTAAGTTTTGACAGTTTGTTTAAGGTTGACTTTAGTTACGCTAGTCACTATGTATTGGTTATACGATAGAACCGTATGTTGTGTGCAATAATGCGTTGTTACTCCTTCAGCAATAGTTTGTATTTGTAGAGGAGCTTTCTCAGCCTGAACATTCTTTTAGTAATTGACATAGCTCTATATTATTTTATACAGGACTAATCTTCGTTGCAAAAATATCCCTTCAGAAGGCTACTCCACCGAACAGCCCCGTGTCTACAGGGAGTGTTTCACATGAATCATACTACCGGAGACACAGTTCTATGGAATGCGGGAAAACTGTATAATTACATGTAAATCACTAGTTATATCCTTTATGAGTATTGAGATATGCTTCATGTTTCTTTACATATATTCGTACAGACCTTGTTGGTCTAGCACACGAAGCTGAATATTAGAACCGATGGTTCATTTTCTCGATGTCACACCAGAAAGATCGAGATATTTCTATGATGCAGCCAAAGAAACCTCGCTCCAAGTAGAACCAGAGCTTCTAGGTTTGATGCATACGTTCCGATCGATTTCACTAAATAGGACTTCTCTTCTCTCCCATTTTAATAGTTATTTTCTTTTTATATTTAATTTCGGTTTTGATTTGGCGACAGAAGATGACGAGGTGAAAATTGTATATATACACACACCTCTATCTAAATTTGTCCCAGCTTTATATGTCCTCGTTCAAGCTTTACAGGCTATCGTTTATTTCTTTTGGCGAATATATCCGTTTGGATCCCCCCTACATAGAGACGGTTCTTAACAGATTAATTATACGTATAAGTTCACTCTAACGAGTGGTTCACAATATAAACAAATAATCTTTACCACTGACAATTTTTGTTCTTTTATTGCATAAACATTGACAATTGTAACCTTGGAGTATTGGTAAAATTGAATGCAGTGTATTTACTGATATAATTAATAGGTTGTGGATGCAGCAATGTTGCTATCCAGAAATGTTACATTCATGATAGAGTGAATTAAAATTATCATGCTTATCATAAAGCTTGGTTGATAGCTGGCCATATTGGTTTCGTTGTTAAAAAAGGATCGAGATAAACAGCCGATCTGCGTTCATTACGGAATAGAATAAAATATAATTTTCATTCTATACAAAACAGAATTATTTAAAAGAACAATGTCTACCAAATGATAGTGAAGTAACAAGCGTTTAGTTAATCTAATCTTAAAGCTAACTATTAAACTGCGTGATCACGTGTTCACAAAGCCAACATGTAAGACCGCTGTTTTACATATGTATATCGAACAGTTCATTGAGGAATTATCAGTTTTGTAGCCACGCGATAATTAATTACTCCGTTATTGCAAATAAGCTGAAAATGTAGCAACCTTCGTCTGGTTGATCATGGTAAATGTTTTTCAATACTTTATATCACGTCAGTTGCTTGTACCCTATGATTTGCCCTTAGAAATGGGAATTATATTGTGATAACATTTGGAAAAAGACACACAAAGAAATATGGACAATTGAACACGGCCATTGTTAGAAAGAAATTATTTAGCACAGTAGATAATAATCAAAACACAAAACCATGAATATGTTATTTTCAACACAAAAATGATTAATGTGCACACCAGCCCCCAAAAAACTACTTTGAGATATATGTAAATGTAAGTAGGTTCGAAAGTAATCTTGGCATTTTTTTCATCACGGATCTATCTGATCTCAATTCTTGGTTTTATATTCGGATCACGTGACAATACGTATTACTGGATAACGGCATGGGTGTATTGTGTCCCTGAGAATCATCTATTCGCTTGACATTCTTTTGAAATAATCTCTTTGTGCTGGAAATGTCATCACTCTATTACCAATAAATTTCGCTTAATCGATCCCTGTATAGGTTATATAAATAACACGTCATTCTAAGTACACATGTACCTTTATAACGACCAACGTATTACTTTGATACATGAATGATGCGACTGCTTACAACATATCCAGCCACGACATGATCTGATAAACATGTTTCTGCGGAACAGTTAGGAGATAAATTGATGATGTTCGTCGTAGTAGAAATGATTTTGGATATTTCTGGGCATATGCACCCATTACTAAACCTTTAGCACCGGTTGGTTAGTCAGATTCCATCTCAAATTAAGCTTATAATGGTGTACATATATACGCCGAATTGTTTTCTGGCGAGAAGAGAAAAACTAAAACTATAGGGTATTTTAATAATAAGGACACATCAGACGGCCATCTGAAAATAATCTTTATCGACAAAATACCAAGAAGTGCAGCTCGCCACCGCTAATTATCAACGAGTGACGGCATTGTTCGTTTTTTATTAACCTCTCAACAACTGCAGAACAGTTGGAATCTGCAACGAAAGTGTTAAGTCTACTTCATCCGTTATATTTTTCATACTGCAGTATAAACAAATCAAGTCAACTACACTATACTTCATGTTACCGTCTTTATTAATCACTGGGATATCAAGGCACGAACCTCGCAATACAAACACACACTGTACATAAAAAGTCCGTATTCAAACAAACCCTTTAGGTAAACAACTTATGTCAGATCTTTGTGAGAAACAATATTAAGACAACCTTTAGCTGTTAGCAGAATGGTAGTATTATCTAGAATATTTATAATTCTAAATGTTTTTAATATCTAGATGTAAAAGTATTTATAGAACTTTCGTGCAATAACAAATGTAATTTGTAATAAAATTGTTTCCATAGCGGCATAAATGCTAAGCACCCGCGTGGAATTTGTGGTTTTTTTCATGTAAAACCGATTTTCATGAGGTAATACTTACCATAACTTAGAATACAAAGACGTGTGTAGGTACCATATTTGCATACTAAAGTTATGGAAATCATTACTGAAATGAATTCCTGTAGCACATTTCAATGTGTTAACTGCCGCTCATGTTGACAGTGATAACTATATTGTTTGTTCTGCCATAATGTTGTATTTCCGTTAAGTTACTTTATGAAGGCCTCTTTCTTAAGTCGAACAACTTCCAATATGTCAGTACCTGTATATCGAAAGCAACCAACAGATATTGCTGTTTTACATAGACCAAACCAATATAAACTGAAGTATGTAGTCGAGTCTACTAAGATCTAGTATACTTATGACATCTCGGCGAATACTACACAGAATGTTATATACTCGTGTATTCTGACAACTCCCCAAAATTACTGCTTGTGATCAGGATAATAAAATGCTGAAAATTGTTTTGGCATCTGTTTGAATCGTGGATGTTTTCTTTTCATGATCTGTAAATTTTAATTTCAATTTCTAAACTTCGGGCTGAAGCAATCAAATCGTCGATTATACATTTTGTTGCCAACTTACGACTAGAAGATTTCGGTCTAGGTGGTGTCTTTCGCTTTGATACTGAAAATGAGTTTCTGAATGGTGAATTAGACGAGAATCTAGTAAACATGAGCGACCCACTGTCTGTTGTGTCAGGATTAGCGAGGAGTGCTAGCCAGGCTGCTTTCTCCCACTCACTTTTGTCACCAATCTCTGCTGCCTATAATCCAACAGCACTGTCTCGGGGAATTCCTACTACCGATGTAAACAAACTACGTATACATAAATACTATCGGATTCCCGTGTCCATTATCGGACTCCCGTGTCCCGGACTCCCGTGTCCATTGTCGGACTCCCGTGTCCCGGACCCCCATGTCCATCATCGGACACTACATATGTCCGTTTGGAATGTGACGGATCCACTCATGAATACATTTTCAATGACTGAAAGTTTTGCGAATTAACTGTCAATAACCTCACGTCATAAAGGCAGTAATTTGTTATAGAATTAATTTTTCAAATTTGTACATTTATGTGTAATTCAGATTTTTGAAACCTATCTAAGACATAAATTATAAGCATTGACACGGATATCTTAGTTTCATTAGTTTCCTGGTGGTAAAAAACCGGTTTAAAAACTTGAACGCGTTTCGCATTGAATAGATGTGCGCAAAGTGCTTTCATTCAATACATAGCGCAATCATCTTGAGTTTGCAAATCGGGTTTTCTTTCATGCCAGCACGAGACAAAAATGTTCCTATCAAATCTTAAATGAAAAAAAGATAATTCTGTTAGAAAGACGATTTGTGTTTACATCTTACGTTGAACCGATTGCCGTGCATAATTACAGTGTTTTGAAGTAGTCCAGAGATCGTCTTTACAAGCAAAGTGTCAACACAGTTTAAAGTGATGTTTACCAACAAGTATTTAACATGTTTTGTGGAAAGTATAAAGGATAGCTTTAGGATTTGATTTTTTTATATCCTTACAGCGAAAGATCTTGCTAAAACAGCTTGAGATTGCAGAAACCAGCGAAGCATTTTAAAGACATCATCTTGATAGCATTGGATAATATTTTGATTGCTGGTGTGATATGAAGTTAGATATGGTTGATAAACTTTGATCTAGTGTTATCATTATATGTCCGATTCTCGCATGATTCTTAATACTTTGATTGATTGACGATAAAACAAACGACGCTCACCCTTCCGGAACTTCTGATATTATTCTCCTTGTATGTTTTCGAAGGTTTCACTTGGAATTTGTTTTTCGTATTTGCTTTCAAAATCAGAATATATTAAAATATCGGTGTTTTCTAGTTGATGCGCATTGTTTACATAAATTTGGTAATCATTATGTATTGCTTACACAATTCTGTAGAACAATATTAAAGGTACTCTAAGGATAAGTCGCTTTGTAGAAATACATTAAGAGTTAGATTGTGTTTGCTGAATTGATGTTAACATTCCTACTCCTGCGTGGAACTTATTCTGATACGACGAATAATCTTTAATCTACTATATTAAAGGACTTTCTGCTTCCTAGATGTTCTTCATGTTAGGTCGAGTTAATGAAATAATTAGTTCTGTAATTAATGCTGAATACCCATTCTTTTAAATCTATTCCGTTGATCAGCTATGCCTTTCGGAGCACCAGGTCTTATTCTCCATGTACTTTTCTCAAGAGCCTTCGGGTACACTTTCTTTTGTTAACATTTTGTCCCTTTTTATCGAGTATTTTTTTATTGGGATTCAGCTGACCTGCCTTTTTTGTTCATTTTGTTTTTGAGCAAGTATTACTTTTTGTGAATGATATTCGATGCGTTTTCTTTTATGAATACATATATGAATTTGCTTTTGGCATCTACAATCTTGATAAAGGCGCTGTCGAAATGAGCCAATTTAGAACATACTCTTTCGGTAACAGAAACTGCGTGAAGCTGACTAATTAAGTATTAATAGACTGAACCAATATCAGGGCATTTTAACGATGGAATTTGACTCATTTTAGTATCACTTAACAATGCATGCAATTAAGATCATAAAAATTATTCCTCGCCACAGGGTATGACCGATGCCCCTGTGTTTAGATGCGCACAATTTAGATACAATTTGAATAATAAATCCACCATAGAATAATTGTCCGAATTTTTTGACAGCTTGATATTTCAGTTAAAATTGTTTTACTTAAAATCAAATGTCATTATTCAGTGTTTCCCGTCTCCTTTTATTCTGATAACATAACACTGTCTCCGAAATTTGAATAAACAAACGTTTGATTTCCCATGCTTATACGTTTTACTGTTATCAGAACCATACAAATGCGACTTGTACAAGATTAAAGATTCAGGGACTTTGTAATTAGAACTTTACAATGTTAATGTTTTATATTCCTGGAACTTTGCATGCTGGATACATGTACGTTTATATCTCTTCATGTATGATATCGTGTTGTCTTGCTGACTTCACGCTGAAGTGTACAATATTTGAAGTGATCTTGATTACCGATCTTATATAAACAGAGCCAAATCGTACTATAGCAGGCATTCTCCTCCAACATCTGAAATAAGATACAATTAAAACTGACGTCACAAAAGCATTTCTTGGATTTGTGTGATAATCTCTTACTACGAACGCTGACACTATGATATGCAGCTTACACTTGTTCTATATCTAGGTTTGATCTGGTTGTTACACAAATTTCTGTATCTGACCACACATGCAGTCAGAGCCTTTGACACATTAAGTACAGGACCTCAATTTTACAGGCGTAGTTGAGGACCTGGTTTTAAATCATGCCCATTTGTCTTGTTGTACTCGACGTATATCTAAATGTATCTTACATGGAGAATTGTAAATTGATATGATTATCTAGTTAGTCCACACACACCGCCCAGACGAACTAACATCTATTTAGGCCAGTTTTCAACGTGTATATATTTGATAGCTATTTTAAAACACACGATTATGTAAAACTAATGATACTAATCGCTGTGATTGGATAATTGCAGTAATTATCAAGGTAAGTTATACTAGTTTCTTGAAATAAAACGTAATAATAGTCATCACGTGATACGACAGCGGTTACGTCAGGCATTTCATCATCAGCTATTATACACTTGCTCCTATGTTAATCACATGTACCTTTAAATTCTAGGCATTTCAGTGTTTGTGTTTTCGTTGTAACAAGTAACCGACTCGGCACACACGATTAATTCTTAGTGGAACTATTATCTCCCTTTATGGATACCCTGGCACCATTGAGTCTAACCAATTTATGGTTTAAGTTTTGTTTAAATATGATAAAGGTTAATGACACATCAAGCAATCAGTCATATTCACAGAACAAGATACCGGCTGAATATACTCTCACACGCCTAGTGCCTGTTTATTTTGTCATAATCACATATCTTCATGTTTCATGTTGCGTATGTCTCTGATCGCTAATTGAACCCCAGTGATGTATTGTAGCGAAATGAACATGCATGTTATTGTTTCGCTATCGATAAACTCCGATATGGAATCGCTGTAGCCCTGAAATATCTGGTAAGCTCATCACATTTAGCCCCTTTTACTCCGCGATATGTTTTTAGTCGTTGTCATCTTTAATCAACAGCCATCAAGCGATGATAGCTCTTTCCACTGTTTTTGTTGACAGATATGATGCATGATATTATCTGAGATGCATGATAAGAACGATGATTTCATTTCCCTATTGTGCATTTTTATTTTAATTTCTGGTAGTAAAATCTTGATAAGTGTCGCTCTCCATACTTGTGGACAGCTGACGGTATAAAAGGGTACAGCGCGGGTTTTAAGAGATGTTGAATCGTTTCCATGAGCTCATTTAGTTGTATGTTAATTATATGTTTCTTATTTCTATAGTGATTTTAATTTCCAATATGCATACATACATACCTGCACGCACACACCCACACTCACCTCACACATACATACCTGCACGCACACACCCACACTCACCTCACACATACATACCTGCACGCACACACCCACACTCACCTCACACATACATACCTGCACGCACACACCCACACTCACCTCACACATACATACCTGCACGCACACACCCACACTCACCTCACACATACATACCTGCACGCACACACCCACACTCACCTCACACATACATACCTGCACGCACACACCCACACTCACCTCATACATACATACCTGCGCGCACACACCCACACTCACCTCACACATACATACCTGCACGCACACACCCACACTCACCTCACACATACATACCTGCACGCACACATCCTCACTCACCTCATACATACATACCTGCACGCACACACCCACACTCACCTCACACATACATACCTGCACGCACATACCCACACTCACCTCACACATACATACCTGCGCGCACACATCCTCACTCACCTCATACATACATACCTGTACGCACACACCCACACTCACCTCACACATACATACCTGCACGCACACATCCTCACTCACCTCATACATGCATACCCGTACGCACACATTCTCACTCACCTCACACATACATACCTGCACGCACACACCTTCACTCACCTCATACATACACACCCGCACGCACACATCCTCACTCACCTCATACATACATACCCGTACGCACACATTCTCACTCACCTCATACATACAAACCCGTAAGCACACACCTTCACTCATTTCACACATACATACCCGTACGCACACACATTAACTCACCTCATACATACCCGTACGCACACACCTTCACTCACCTCATACATACATACCCGTACGCACACACCTTCACTAACCTCACACATACATACCCGTACGCACACACCTTAACTCACCTCACACATACATACCTGCACGCACACACCTTCACTCACTTCACACATACATACCCGTACGCACACACCTTCACTCACCTCACACATACATACCTGCACGCACACACCTTTACTCACCTCACACATACATACCTGCACGCACACACCTTCACTCACCTCACACATACATACCCGTACGCACACACCTTCACTCACCTCACACATACATACCCGTACGCACACACCTTCACTCGCCTCACACATACATACCCGCACGCACACCCCCACACTCACCTCATACATACACACCCGTACGCACACATTCTCACTCACCTCATACATACACACCCGTACGCACACATTCTCACTCACCTCATACATACATACCCGCACGCACACATCTTCACTCACCTCACACATACATACACGCACGCACACCCCCATACTCACCTCATACATACACACCCGTACGCACACATTCTCACTCACCTCATACATACACACCCGCACGCACACACCATCACTCACCTCACACATTCATACTCCAACGCACACACTCACGCGCACATCACACATACCTGAACGCACACACCCACCCACACTTACCTCACACATATATATCCGCACGCACGCACACACACACCAACACTCACCTCAAACATAAATACCCGCATGCACACATCTTCTCTCACCTCACACATTCATACTCCAACGCACACACTCACGCGCACCTCACATATGCCTGCACGCACACACCCACACTTACCTCACACATATATACCCGCACGCACGCACGCACGCAAACACCCACACTCACCTCACATATACACACCCGCACGCATACATCTGCACTCACCTCACACATGCACACCCGCACAAACATACTTTTTACATGCTTTGATATGTACACTGATATTTAAGGTAATAAATTACTTAAAAGATTACAACATTTGAGTGTGCAATACTGTAACCAAGACCTGCACATGTATATCGGAATCTTAGACATTTGAAAGTGGCAATCAATGATTAAGACCTGAATGGTAAACACTTATGTAACATTAAACTCTTTGCTGATGTACTGAGAGCTTGACACATGTTATACTATCTCATCTCTTTATACATGTTCTCAGACATGTAAATGATGTGAACTTTCCAATACAGATTGATACCAAGGCTTCAGCAATAAACAGTGACCATGTTTTAGTTACCTGTAGTGCTGATTTACGAGATTGTTTCTTAGATGATTTTGTATTGTTTCCTCGATTGTTACTTGGTTTCTTTTGTTTGCCCTCCAATTATCTGACGGTTTTATTCCTTTAAAATCGATTTTTTATTTGCCAAGTGCAGAAATGTTTTGGCGGCTTGGATAGGCTCTAGTATCGAGTCTTTAGGGACTCCGAAATCCGAAAATCAAACGCCGCATCTTCATAACTTACAGCATACAATCTATCAACATTTGGTAAACTGCCCCAATATCTGTCCAAATGTTCCATGTTTCTGCAAATGCATCAACGTTAGAATTAATAACAGTAAACTGTCTTCATCAATTAAAAGTCCTTGGTATTTTCCCACATTTCATGTTTTAAAACGTTGTATAACAGACCCCGATAAATACTTCTGTTTAAAGCCCCAATATACGTAACATTCACCAAAAATTTAGTGTAGAATCACACATATTTATTGAGATATTCTCTAAGATGTAGTAAAAATTAAGTTATTCAAACAATAGTTATCATGACTTTGTACATAAAGTATTGATATATGAGCAGTTGAAACTAGTTATTTGTAAACACACCTCCATTTTAAACACGCCGCCATCAAAATTACGATTGTTATCGAACCACGTCGGAAAGTTCATGACCTGGCCCCACTTGTATAAAACATCTCAACTTGAGATTTCCTCAAGTCGAGATTTTCCTCAGCTGATATCTCCTCAAAAACGGCTTGTACAAAATTTTCTCAAGGAACAGGAGGAAGGCATCGGCTAGGATGTCCTGAAATTCCTTGAGGAATTTTCATACAAGATATTTTCAAGGAGATATTAGCTGAGGAAAATCTCGACTTGAGGAAATCTCAAGTTGAGATGTTTTATACAAGTGGGGCCAGATCTCGCGAGAGTTGAGGTTTCTACTTATAGAGGAATCACATGCAGATATGTCTACGGTAAGTTTTTGTTTACAAACATTGTTTGCGAAGTCTTGTCGTAGACTTGAGGTATTTCTGTGATAAACATTCAGTTTTTGGGAAATTATTAGAAGGAATAATTAGTTTAGAAACGATACGACGCACAATTATAACGTAAGAATTCAGAACTGGCCTGATGTATGATTGGAAAAAAAGGAAGCGACTGTTGAACGTCTGTACTGTGTCTGCCATGTTTACACACGCGGAATATGCGCATGCGCAATGTCATCGCTACGAGCGGTAATGTATGAATTATTGTGGGTCCCACATTGTTTATTTTCCGATTTTTTCAATTTTTATTTAAATTGAAAACAGTCAGTTTTATTTTCTTTAATCAAAGGAAAGTATTTGTTTTGTTACATATATTACGGGGAAAATAAGATAAAGTTTGTTTTTTTATAGTGATTTTTACGTATATTGGGGCTTTAAGCGTTTTGTTTTCAATAGCCCGGATGTCATTTTGTTACACAACCTATCAAGGAGTGGTTCATTTCTAAATTTGGTAAAGGTGAAACATTATCTATAATAAATTTATTTGTCAGGTCGAGTTCTCACTGAAACAGTATAATCCAAGTATAAACAGCACATCTAACATATGGTATAAGTTTGTATCAATATAACCTTTGTAGGTCTGCATGTGCATTTTATCATAATTAGAACAATTCATGTGCAGTTTGTGCATGCTTGTGTAGAACTTTATTTTTCGTTGGCGAAAAGGAAACCGACTGATTAAACAAATCCTATTATGAGAGCATTTCGTTTTAGATATAAAGTTGAGATTGGAGGTGCTGTATTCACTATTGTCTGGCAATAGTCGATGATTTCTCTAATTTGTATTCTGCCAGGTCTATTTCTCATCGATTTTAAATAGCATTGTACAATCATATAATTTGTTGAGCTCAATGAGCTCAATTTTATCGTGGTTAAAAGAAATGAACTATTTCATGGAAATTTTATTTCAAGGATAAGGATAGTTTACTAAACCCATCTATACTAATTTACGTAAATATCTCCAAACATGTCTATACATGTCACTATTAAGGTTTAGATAATTTTGAAATCGATTTGAAATATATTTGTTATCAATGTTGGTGTTTCTATTTTCTTTGTTATAACGTCACATTAATACAATAACACGTGCTTTGGGAATTTATGTTGTTGTAATGTTAATATTTTCATATTCATAACTAAGACGAAAAAGTTCTCGATTCGTTCAATGTTTATGCAAAAAGGATGCTTTATTGTAGCTCTCAAACAAATCAATTCGCTGGTTGGTAAAGAGGTGAAAACAAAGGAATGCTCAACAGAGCCCATTTGTCAGGAACTACTGACAAAAACATGTCTGTCACGCCAGCCAAGCGAGAGTACTCACTTACACAGTATGACATCAGTAACGTTGTTTAATTTCTCAATAATTACTAATTCTTCCAAAGCTGTCAATGGAATAATTACACAAAGACAGGGAGTTTGATCTGTTGTAGAATAGAATACGGTGTTGATTAGCTTACATGCAATACCATCATAAGTTAAAAACAAAATATCACGGAAAACGGTTTTAGAATGATGTTCTGGTCTTGTTTGTTGCAAATATAGTAGACTTTACTTACGAGCTTGGTTTTAGAATGATGTTCTGGTCTTGTTTGTTGCAAATATAGTAGACTTTACTTACGAGCTTTCAGTACAGTTTCCTGTTAAATATTTCCTAAGCTAATCAATAGATTACATCGAGCTATAACTGATTTAAGTACTAGGATGAATATATCATACAGGCGATCAGTGCTTATTGGTTTTAGTCTAAATAAAGAAAACCACGGAAAAAGAAATCAGTCTTTTTTCTTCAAGAGGATAAGTACAGGGATCCTATTACCGAAGAAAACCGAAAGCAAGGAGAAAGTCCTCATCGTGGGGACGGTAACCAATAACATTTGATCGCCGATCAGTGAATCGCACCACGACCGCCTAGTTGAGCGCCACCTTGCCACCATCACCACCTGGCATATAGGTGTATACAACGCTACATTTTGTGAGCATTTAGTTATAGCGTATTGGTCAGGAAAAGTTGATTAAAGAAGCCATGCAGAAAGAACAGAGTTAACAGCTTAAGAGAAAGTATGAGCCATATAGGATACCATTGGATAAACCTTCCAAATCAATGTTTCCGAAAATCGTTTGACCATTTTTATGAGTTTCAGACGAACGCAATGTTACGGGATAGGAAAAACTCTTAAAATGTACATATATAAAACTATGTTAGATCCCAACGGAGAACTGATTTCATTATGTAACCTTACAGAAAATAACTATTTCAGACTTAAACCGGATAACTTTGCTTCCTGGTCTATTTTTATGACCAAGTTTAATCCTTGAACAAGTAACATGGGAGCAACAACACAGCTCATATAACAGCAAGAAATCCATAATCTGTCATCATCAATTACCTCCCCTTATTTTAGAATCTGGGTTTATGTTTGTAGACGTGGACACTGACACTGGCATATATCAGCTGATCGCTAATTAGTGTTTACTAGTGGCTATATAAAGTGATACATTGTTTAAATAGGGGGATGTGTCTCCTAATTAGTTACAATTTCACTGATGATAATTTTGTATTGAAGTTCGTTCGAGGTTAATCTAAAACCCACTTTCTTTCTAACTCCTTAATGTCCTAGGTTCACAGGTCAGTGATCTTATTCAAATCCCAAGATTGTAATTTCCGGTGATTTCCACGTTTAGAAGATAGTCTGTGGTCGTATTGGTCGATTATTCCGATAGTTTTGTATTGGAGAGGCAAGAATAACTAATATTATTGACATTTTCAAACCTTCTCTATTATGATAACGACTTCCACATGAACCGACTCTGCGATATGCGTAGCGAAATAAGAAACAATTGTAATAATAACAAACAGGCATCGGATATATACACAATATATTAAAGATCAAAACCTGATTATTACACAGTGCAGGAAGAAAGGCCAAAAATGGAAGATAGTTTTATAAAGATCTAGGCAGAATTGGAAATAAACAGGAAATGTAACTAGACGCTAAGAGAATAAAAATAGAATAAAATAGAGAACTAATCAAAATGTCAACAGAAAGAAAACTCCACACAAAACACTGACTGGTCAACAAAATACCAACCTGGATCATGATAGCAGCCATGACACTTTTCATTACCATGATCAACCTGCCTTAATCTAACCCTGAGCTGTCATCGGACATGGATCGAGTTAGACGGATCGTCTGCGAAATATATAAACTATAGCTTTGTGAATCAAGCTTGATATTGTTAAGGAAAGAAAATTTACAATAGGATATATATACAATCGATACGCTATCCTTAATGTTAAGTAATACCATGACAAAGATTAAGAGAGAAACACACAAAAAGGCAACAAATGGAAGAGACAACAGACATTAGTGTAGATGTTTGTGTGAATTTCTGTAAATAAGACATTGTCATATATTTTGGCAATATATGTACATTTGTAGTCGATAAACAACGATTTCCATTACATTTACCACATTAGATCGATGTGCAGAAATGTCGTAACGCTAATGGATCTACTCAAATATCGCATTTATTAATGATATCTTCCTAGTCTCAATGTTGGAATGTACGAACGAACATCACATAAAATATATTGTGTGAGAACGATACTATTGCATTGCGTTTCTACACAATTATATTTCCTTTGCACACCAATTTTTTTGACCGTTCTCAGCCAACGTATGGCTGTTTAATGAGAATCCATGCATTATATTTTTGTAATTACGAGGTATTATCTGCAGTGATGCTCAGTAGACAGATTGTACGTTTTACCATGCCTCCGGACATGCCAGAATTCTGAATTCTATTCCGAATCTCGATGAACTACGATAAAAAAATACCTACTACAAAGATATCTGCCAGCATCGCCAGCTTACAACCATTTCCTTTTATCCGAAATATCATACACATATTTGATACTTAATGAGAAGAACCATCTAATACTTGAACTTTGTTCAACAGTACTTCGTATTGTCTACTGGATACGTTGAATCAGACAAAAATCATTACAGCTCTGATAATGTACCAGTTTCTAAAGAATATCGTGTTTTAATATTTGGTGAATATCTGATGGTTTGAATGGTATATCATTGTCTTACATATCAACATTAAGATAAGTTAGATGATCAACACAACGATTTACTTATTTACTTACTGTTTTTGTTTTTGTAGTTTTAATTAGTTTGTGACTAAATGCTAAAAGTTTTCTAAACGCATCGGTTCCAACTTCTTTTCAGATGTTCTATATATAGAGGACAAATTCTCAGACACTACGCAGTATAGATGTTGTCACGTAACTTATTATAACATCATTTATCTTATTCATTATCAACAATAAGTTTTCTAAATTTCTGTTTTCACAGTCCATAAATCCCAATCTGCTACTGCCCATGATGTCGGCAAATTGCATGACGATTTGTTTAAGGACTACCGGAAGTCAGTCCGACCAGTTCGGAACCAAAATGATGCAGTCATTCTCAACATCTCTTTCTTTATCATCATGATACATGATTTGGTAAGTACTTTTTGACAACAATATCTATCATCTCTGTTTTCCACGTCAGAGTTGTTGTTTTGGTATGAGAAGTGAGATGGTAGGTATAGTTAAAAAGGTTTTCGTTTTCAATCACAGCATCCAGGATTATAATGAAATATTTAGGAATTAAATGCGGGAAAAAGGTTACAGCTTTCTCTTCGCTACGTAATGTTTTCTAAGATTTATTGGTATAAGATTACACGTCATTAGGGACAAAAGACACAATGATAGCTTGAGTTTCTGTGTTTGTTACAACTATAAGACACATTTCTTCTTTTACTATAAACATTAATTACTGTGGAACCATTTACTGTAGACTATAAATGGAAATGATGATAAATCTTTCACCTAATTTGTACTAAAGCAAGGTTTAAAAAGACTACGACACATATACCTCGAGGTTTATGTAATATGATGAAAACTACTTGTTGCTAGTGAGTTTACTGAACAACCATCAGTCTCTCTTCATTAGTGTTTAAACTCCAATTAAACTTTGCTATTGTAAAAATGTAACAAATAGATCGAATGTGGGAATAACATCAATTACAGAATCCATGCCATGTTATAGTGACACAGGGTTACATTGTAATATGTTATAGTTACACAGGGTTACATTGTTATATGTTATAGTTACACAGGGTTACATTGTAATATGTTATAGTTACACAGGGTTACATTGTAATATGTTATAGTTACACAGGGTTACATTGTTATATGTTATAGTTACACAGGGTTACATTGTAATATGTTATAGTTACACAGGGTTACATTGTAATATGTTATAGTTACACAGGGTTACATTGTTATATCTAGTTACACAGGGGTACATTGTAATATGTTATAGTTACATAGGGTTACATTGTTATATATTATAGTTACACAGGGTTACATTGTAATATGTTATAGTTACACAGGGTTACATTGTAATATGTTATAGTTACACAGGGTTACATTGTTATATATGTTATAGTTACACAGGGTTACATTGTTATATCTAGTTACACAGGGTTACATTGTAATATGTTATAGTTACAGGGTTACATTGTACTATCTTATAGTTACATAGGGTTACATTGTTATATTTTATAGTTACACAGGGTTACATTGTAATATGTTATAGTTACACAGGGTTACATTGTTATATATTATAGTTACATAGGGTTACATTGTAATATGTTATAGTTACATAGGGTTACATTGTAATATGTTATAGTTACACAGGGTTACATTGTTATATGTTATAGTTACACAGGGTTACACAGGGTTACATTGTAATATGTTATAGTTACATAGGGTTACATTGTAATATGTTATAATTACATAGGGTTACATTGTAATACGTTATAGATACACATGGTTACATTGTAATATGTTATAGTTACATAGGGTTACATTGTATTTTATAGTTATGGTTATACAGGGTTACATTGTAAATACAGAATCCATGCTATGTTATAGTTATACAGGGTTACATTAAATACATCCATGCCATGTTATAGTTACAAAGGGTTACATTGTTATATGTTATAGTTACATAGGGTTACATTGTAATATGTTATATTTACCCAGGGTTACATTGTAATATGTTATAGTTACACAGGGTTACATTGTAATATGTTATAGATACACATGGTTACATTGTAATATATTATAGTTACATAGGGTTACATTGTTATATGTTATAGTTACACAGGGTTACATTGTTATATGTTATAGTTACACAGGGTAACATTGTTATATATTATAGTTACATTGGGTTACATTGTTATATGTTATAGTTATACAGGGTTACATTGTAATATGTTATAGTTACATTGTAATATGTTATAGTTACACAGGGTAACATTGTTATATATTATAGTTACATAGGGTTACATTGTTATATGTTATAGTTATACAGGGGTACATTGTAATATATCATAGTTACATAGGGTTACATTGTAATATGTTATAGTTACATAGGGTTACATTGTTATATGTTATAGTTACACAGGGTTACATTGTAATATGTTATAGTTACACAGGGTTACATTGTATTTTATGTTATGGTTATACAGAATTACATTAAATACAGAATCCATGCTATGTTATAGTTATACAGAATTACATTAAATACAGAATCCATGCCATGTTATAGTTACAAAGGGTTACATTGTTATATGTTATAGTTACATAGGGTTACATTGTAATATGTTATATTTACACAGGGTTACATTGTAATATGTTATAGTTACACAGGGTTACATTGTTATATGTTATAGTTAAATAGGGTTACATTGTAATATGTTATAGATACACATGGTTACATTGTAATATATTATAGTTACATAGGGTTACATTGTTATATGTTATAGTTACACAGGGTTATATATTATAGTTACATTACATTGTTATATGTTATAGTTACACAGGGTAACATTGTTATATATTATAGTTACATAGGGTTACATTGTTATATGTTATAGTTACACAGGGTTACATTGTTATATGTTATAGTTACATAGGGTTACATTGTTATATGTTATAGTTACACAGGGTAACATTGTTATATATTATAGTTACACAGGGTTACATTGTTATATGTTATAGTTACACAGGGTAACATTGTTATATATTATAGTTACATAGGGTTACATTGTTATATGTTATAGTTACATAGGGTTACATTGTTATATGTCATAGTTATACAGGGTTGCATTGTAATATATTATAGTTACATAGGGTTACATTGTAATATGTTATAGTTACATAGGTTTACATTGTAATATGTTATATTTACACAGGGTTACATTGTTATATGTTATAGTTATACAGGGTTACATTGTAATATGTTATAGTTACACATGGTTACATTGTAATATGTTATAGTTATACATTGTTTACATTGTAATACATTTTTATATATCACAGGGTAACATTGTTATAGTTACATAGGGTTACATTGTTATATGTTATAGTTATACAGGGTTACATTGTAATATGCTATAGTTACACAGGGTTACATTGTAATATGTTATAGTTACACAGGGTTACATTGTAATATGTTATAGATACACATGGTTACATTGTTATATGTTATAGTTATACAGGGTTACATTGTAATATGTTATAGTTATAAAGGGTTACATTGTAATAGGTTATAGTTACATAGGGTTACATTGTAATATGTTATAGTTACACAGGGTTACATTGTAATATGTTATAGTTACATAGGGTTACATTGTAATATGTTATAGTTACATAGGGTTACATTGTTATATGTTATAGTTACACAGGGTTACATTGTATTTTATGTTATGGTTATACAGAATTACATTAAATACAGAATCCATGCCATGTTATAGTTACACAGAATTACATTAAATACAGAATCCATGCCATGTTATAGTTACAAAGGGTTACATTGTTATATCTACGTAAGCCGTGCTAAGAAGACAAAAAAAATGGATTATTTGAGAATAATTACTGGTTCCATACAGATATATATAGCATTAAACATATAGATCGCGGCAGGATATGATATGAGGCATGTTTCATAAAACAATCTTTCCACGAGGCTTTATGATAAAAGATTGTCGAGGGTTTGGCCACCCTTAAACCAATTGTGGCTGTGATTCAGTATAAATTACATCATGTGTTGTGACCACCAGTGCATTATTTCTTTAACCCAATCCATTCTTGAATCAATAAGCAAACATTTGTATTGTTCACAAGGTATGCAGGTAAAATTTCTTTAACGTTGGCTCAAAGCAGTAGAGGCTTCTCACACTCGTGAAGAACATATTTGATTAAGAAAACATCTGTCTAACAGATAATCCGAAATAAGCTGTGGTATGAGATTATAATTGAATGATGTGTAGAAAATAAGGCTTTTCAACGTCCTATACATTTATATCTTATGTGTGCGATTAAGTTTCGGGTGTAAACAGATATGACATACGGGCACGTGCTTACATCAATTGTGATTTGGTATAATGACTTAGTAAAAGGTCACTGTGTGACTGTAGATGGTTACATGATGAATCTATGTCTGCGCTACCTTCAACACAATTTTGATTTACAAACTTGAGAAGTAAAACGACTTGGCTCAAAATGGTATTCTTGGATGTATAACCTTTTGTTATGATACGGTTAAGGAAAACACTTAAGTATGGTTTTATTATTATAACACACGGAGCCGAATTAAATGACTTGAAAAAACACAAATAATGAATATAAATCGAAGATATGTGTAATCTTAAACTATCGAATAAAACGTCATCTGAAATATACCAGGCAGATTAATTTTGTGAAGCTGACGGAGCTTTCGGGAATATTTGTCACATTAATGATATATGCACTATTAACAACGAACCTTGACAAGAACGTGCCTAACACAATGCGGGATCGAGTAATTAAGCACGTGACGAACAAAAATAGGTAAACACAAAGGAAGAAGGTCGCCTCGTGCCAAGCCAGTCCGCTTGTTTTCACACGCTATTGTAAAGTACTCTGTCCTGTATTTGATACATCGTTCGATGATTTCAAAATGGTCAGGTTGTCTAAACTCATACTTTACCACACTAAGAGAAAATCACACTATTTTTACAAACAAAACTTATTTCTCCATTCCTTATTAATTTTCCCAAATATTTAAATGTAGATACAATGTTGTTTCTGCTGTAATATTAGAACTCTGTCACTTGTGATACTTTTTTTGGATTGTCAACAGTGTTTGTTTCATACGGGCTCCATGACAACATAACATTGTTTTGTTTCATACGGGCTCCATGACAACATAATATTGTTTTGTTTCAGACGGGCTCCGTGACAACACAACATTGTTTTGTTTCAAACAGCCTCGTGACAACATCATATCATTCCATTTAGAATATCTGTCATAACAACATCAACTTTTTTCTCGTTTAGAACATATTCTATTCATTTCATGAGACAATGACAATGTATGCACACATGTATATAACTAGGAGCCCTTCAAAACACACCAGTAGAATCGTAGATTCCTTAAGGTTCAAGTCATCTTCAAAAACGTGTACCATGACAACAGCACATATCTTCGTTCCGAACGTCTATCGTAAAAACATAGTGATTTATTGTACGTCTTCAACAGATACCTATACTAAGATGACTTTGAAAGATACGTAAGTAGCTTTAATTGATTCCCGACATACATTTGATATTACAAGCAGTCTTTCCTATTGAGCATTTGGTCACGGCATCCGTAATCAATTTCCTAATACATTAATACAACGCGATAACAAGATAGTAGAGATTGCTCTAAATATATCATTACCGGTTTTCGTTTTAACAGGTAAAACCATATGATTACGGTATAAGCTTAAACGTCGGTCAATATATGACCAATTTGTAATACGGTATTTTGTTTCATCTCGCACAGAGCGAGAACACGCGAGTATGCTACATCCCATGACCTTGATCCAGATTTCTTCAATACTCCGAGAACACCGTGAACATAACGATTTTTAAATTAACGCTTCTTTTAAGTTAATCATGAAATATATTATTTTTGTGTATTCACACATCAATATTATACGTCTATATTGGCGTATCTGAGCTGATAATTACCTGCGTTTGTCTACAGTAACCTGTATTGGCATATTTGTAAGCTCAGTAACTTCACATGTTGGAGTTTCACGGTAAATTGTAAGACTGACCAATAGACTATTGACATAACTACTGACTTTGCCTCTCTTTTGGTTCGTTTGTACTTAATTCAATCCTAAGCTTAACCTGTTTTTGATGACAAGAAATGCATTTATAATTTTCATTGGAAATCAAGGACGGACAGACTGCCCAGGCGGTTACTTCAATATCTACCTACAACGCAAAATGTGTAGCAATCCACAAAACTAGAGGACAGCTAGGATTACTTCCATTTTCATATTGTGAACTTTCTATTTCTAGAGAGTAATATTTCATCTGAATCTTGACGTTTACTTTTTTTGATTCCGTCGCCTCCTAGATGTCCTAGACCCTCCGTATCGCAGCTGAGTCCTACAAGTACGAGACAGCTATATGATGCGAGTTACTACATAATTTCACTTTACTGTATTCAATTCCAATTCTCTTGAGTTTTTGCACATTTTTTCAAACATTTGGTATTCAAAACGCTATGAGGTTTTTTCAATAGTTTATCCCAACATCACAATTTCGTGTGATTAAGAATTATTTTATTGATCGACATGAACTAAATTCCTCTCAGAATGTGCATTAGAAATCTACTTTGACATCGTTTGCGAACGTCTTATTACTTACTTTCAAAACTTATTATGGCGGGCCGTACCAATAACAAGTTGTTCACACTACTGGAACCCTTTCTTTTATTACTTTTTTTCCCTCTCTAATAATAAGGTTTCCATTCAAGAAAAGAGCAACTGTAAGCACAGCTTCATACAATGTACCAACAAGAGTTTCCGGATATCATCTAACTGTATAAGTTATACGAACTCGAACTGCTCTTCTCATGGAATATATTATATGCAAGAATCACAGTCTGTAATTTAGAACGGAGAACATACGAATTTCCGACCTGGGGATGTTTTCCGGAATTAATTGCTTGTTTGTGGTAGAAAGTGTATTGCAAAACAGTTGTATATTGATCAAATCACCGAAAAATTGTACATAAAAGAATGTAAGACGATTTGGTTTTACAGTGTGGTAACACCTATACTGAAGCGCTGGCACGTAGATGTCGTTAGATTTGGTGTTTCTGATGAAAATCAAAATGACAGGTCGACAAGACTGCATTGTAATCATATATACCGTTGTTGTGTGAGCAAACCTGCATTGATTTCACAAAAGACACATAAGTGAATAGCACATTTTAATACAAAATTATATTCACAGATAGATAGTAGAGTCAAACAATGAATTAAAATGTCATAAAGCTGTTGCGTCTTTCTAGGACACGTCAGTGATGCTATGGGCCTAAAAGTTGAAGCCTAAGGGGCGACTGAGGAAAATCCTATGTGATAAAAAAAATCTAAATCTAAACGGGGAGGTGCAGCAGTCCCATAATGAAATAAGATTCGTAATTTCAATATATCAGTTTATTTTCGAACAGCGTCAAGTACATGTGTTCTCAACCATGCCACTATTCGAATTAATTGAATAGTGAGACACACTGAATAGTATGTATCCATAGATTATGAGGTAGACATCACATGTAATATCCGACAATGTTACGAGTCTGTTATTCCAGTCGATTTTATGGTAAAGTAATAGCATATTACAGGCTTGTCCTTATTTAATTTGTACATCGTACTAGTTCTTGATAGTTTGGAATCAGGAATGTCTGTCTGACGAGAGCGGTGTAGGGTGCTGTGATGTCATTTACTACAACTAATGTGGTTCTCCATCTCCCTCTAATGCCATTCCAAACTAGGACAAGTGGCGCCACCTTAACGGTCACGCTCACGAACTCAAAAGTCCGTAAAGTGTTCTTAACCAGCGTTGCAGCTACCCGTTTTTCCACAGAGCACTGGCACGGAAAATCGAGACTTCTCTAAAAACCGAACGTAATTCCATTGTCTATCGGCCGCAGCCGGAATACAATTAAGACTAAAACGTCGATGGTTTCTTATTAAAATGGAGTCCGTTTAGGGGTGTCGCGACGAAACGGCTAGATTTTTGATATGGTATGAGTTGTCCACTTAAACGGCGACGATGGAGAAAGGTTTTTGGAGATACCACCGCTGAGAGAATATGGCTCGTAGTTTTTGTAACTTTATACGACAGTTCTCTTAAGGGTTTGAGTCATGCTCTCTACCGGAAGTTAAATGGTCAATCAGTAACCTGTCATGGTGTTTCTGCAAAACATTGTCGTCACAGAACACCCACAACTTCATCCACATTACACAGATTTAGTGTAAAAATAAACCGATTTTGTATAACTGACTTCACCGTGTATATGCCTTCAGTGGACGTTCGTACAAAAGTCGTAAAAATAGCCGTTAAGTACAAGTTAGAACTAGAAACAATAGAACCGAACATTGAATTAAACAACTGTATCAAACATAGGTTTAGTTCTCGTACGACCCACCAGTGATTCTAAGGACCTAACTTTGGAAACCTAGGAGGGGAATGAAGACAATCCAAAGTGACCGACAGAAATGTCAAATTTCAGTAGAGCAGATGCACGAGCTCTTGAATTCGATAAATTCGTATTTTTGCTTTATCTGTGAATGTTTGTAGAACGCCAAGTACATTCCCGACTTCCTTGTTATTGAATTACCAAAACGTATTTCTCCAACGGCTTTCTGCAATTAAAATTTAAATTCCGAGTAACAATGCCTAACAATATTCTGCCACCAATTAAAATGTTTTGTAAAAGCGATAATTGACAATTGTATGGATGTAGGGATTGATTATGTTTTGGATCGTTATTATAAAAGTTAAACGTAATTATAGATTGACCCCAAAAAAGAAACGGTGATATATTTAACAATTTAAAACGTATGGTTGTCCTCAGCTATCATCACTGTAGCTCTTGTCATAACATTTTGAATGGTTCCAGCCAACAGTAACCTAACTGTCATGGCCTGGTGCGTTCATTGTTTGTCTCAGCATCTTTTCACAATGACAAACGAATTTCAGTTAAGGACTGATATTGCCTTGATCGTGACTAACCAGACAGAGAAGCAGGAAATGCTGCTGTGTGTATCTGTGTTTTTACCAATCTGTTTATGTATATATGTCTCGTTGAAACGAGAACACGTCAAGCGACCGAGTTCAGTCGACCGTGAATAGATGGGGAATGTATACAAGACTAATACAATGATCTAGTGATAATAAAACGTATCAACATCAACTTGAGTTGGAGTTTTTGGTGTGTCTGTAGACAGGTTGTTACACTGTGGCAAATATCCCTCTAAAATCAGAGTAGACAGGTTGTTATACTGTGACAAATATCCCTCTAACACCAGAATAGACAGGTTGTTATACTGTGACAAATATCCCTCTAACACCAGAATAGACAGGTTGTTACACTGTGACAAATATCCCTCTAACACCAGAGTAGACAGGTTGTTACACTGTGACAAATATCCCTCTAACACCAGAATACACAGGTTGTTACACTGTGACAAATATCCCTCTAACACCAGAATAGACAGGTTGTTATACTGTGACAAATATCCCTCTAACACCAGAATAGACAGGTTGTTACACTGTGACAAATATCCCTCTAACACCAGAATAGACAGGTTGTTACACTGTGACAAATATCCCTCTAACACCAGAATAGACAGGTTGTTACATTGTGACAAATATCCATCTAACACCAGAATAGACAGGTTGTTACACTGTGACAAATATCCCTCTAACACCAGAATAGACAGGTTGTTACACTGTGACAAATATCCCTCTAACACCAGAATAGACAGGTTGTTATACTGTGACAAATATCCCTCTAACACCAGAATAGACAGGTTGTTACATTGTGCCAAATATCCCTCTAACACCAGAATAGACAGGATGTTATACTGTGACAATATCCCTCTAACACCAGAATAGACAGGTTGTTACATTGTGCCAAATATCCCTCTAACATCAGAAGAGACAGGATGTTATACTGTGACAAATATCCCTCTAACATCAGAAGAGACAGGATGTTATACTGTGACAAAAATCCCTCTAACACCAGAATAGACAGGTTGTTATACTGTGACAAATATCCCTCTAACACCAGAATAGACAGGTTGTTATACTGTGACAAATATCCCTCTAACACCAGAATAGACAGGTTGTTATACTGTGACAAATATCCCTCTAACACCAGAATAGACAGGTTGTTATACTGTGACAAATATCCCTCTAACACCAGAGTAGACAGGTTGTTACACTGTGACAAATATCCCTCTAACACCAGAATAGACAGGTTGTTATACTGTGACAAATATCCCTCTAACACCAGAGTAGACAGGTTGTTATACTGTGACAAATATCCATCTAACATCAGAGTAGACAGGTTGCTTGAATTTAAGAAATCAGATACACTATGATGAATGTTTTTAATCAGGCGTTCTTACCTCAGCTTAGTGTCTATTCGCAAACAAATAGGCAATGTGTTATCGGGTGATTAGAAACGTAGACGAATGTATGAATATCAGTAAAGACTTCTGTTGAAAAACATCAACGTGATTCACTGAAAACTGAAGAAGATTTTTAGAAGAGGACATTAATGATATAGCATGAACTGGAAAATGATAAATACTCTTGTTTACGTCCAACTGCGTGATGTTTTGATTTGTCTCCTAGTTCTCACGAGCTACTGATTCCTAACCACTCTCTGTTTCCTTTTTATTATATG